>NW_024082214.1:64480-76666 GCF_003009895.1 Hyaena hyaena | reverse complement strand
CAGTAAAGAACTGGGCAGAAGATACGAACAGACTCTTCTCCAAAGAGGACATCCAGATGGCCAACAGACACATGAAACGATGCTCAGCGTCCCTCCTCATCAGGGAATTACAAATCTAAACCACACAGAGATACCACCTCAAGCCAGTCAGAGTGGCTGCGATGAGCAAATCAGAGAACTCTAGATGCTGGCGAGGATGTGGAGAAACGGGCACCCTCCTACACTGTTGGTGGGAATGTAAACTGGTGCAGCCCCTCTGGAAAACTGTGGAGGTTCCTCAAAAAATTAACACTAGAACTCCCCTATGACCCAGCAATAACACTGCTAGGAATTTACCCAAGGGATACAGGAGTGCTGATCCATAGGAGCACATGTTCCCCAATGTTCATAGCCGCACTCTCCACCATAGCCAAAACATGGAAAGAGCCTAAGTGTCCATCAACGGACGAATGGATCAAGGAGATGTGGTTTATCTATTATACAACAGAGTACTACATGGCAATGAGAAAGAATGAAGTCTGGCCATCTGTAGCAACCTCGATGGACCTTGAGGGTGTTATGCTGAGCGAAATAAGTCAGGCAGAGTAGGACAAATACCATATGTTTGCACGTATAGGAGGATTAGGAGGAACTTAACAGAAGACCATGGGGGAGAAGAAGCGGGGAAATGGTGGGGGAGAGGGAGAGAGGCAAACCATGAGAGACTCTTGAATGATGAGAACAAACTGAGGACTGATGGGTGTGTGTGGAGAGGGGGAGAGATGGGCATGGAGGAGGGCACTTGGGATGAGCACTGGGTGTTATATGGCAACCAACTTGACAATAAACTAATTGTAAAAAAAAGAAGGATAACATAGAAGGAAATGGAAATTGTTGCTGGTTGATGCAGAACCAAGGAATGTATATTAAATGTAACAAGCACTAGGGTAGGAAGTTTTTTCTCTGTTGTTCACTGATACATGCCAAGTATCCCAAATAGAGCCTAGCATGTAGAATTCAATAAACACTTGTTGAATTGAAATTAACACGAAGAGACAATTACATCATATCCAACAGTTATGAAAGTTAAACATTCTATTACATCTGAACAATTATAACTAAACATGAAATATACATGAAAATAGAATTTGAAATTGTTGCTTTAAATACTGTCCCAAACTTGATAAATGAAATCTGCATGCGTTAGATAATTTGCATGTGGGAGAAAAGGCTACGAAATGCCTTGATAAGATATTGGCATCTGACAGGACAATAGGAATGTGACAATAATTTACATTAGCTGAGGAGAAAATGAGAAGCAATGGAAGAACTCTAAGATTAAAAATTTTTGTTGATCTAGAAAAAATAAAAATAAAAAAATAAATTCCAGTTAGGGTGCGCCTGGGTGGCTCAGTTTGTTAAACGTCCGACTTCAGCTCAGGTCATGATCTCACACTTCATGAGTTTGAATCCTGCATCGGGCTCTGTGCTGACAGCTCAGAGCCTGGAGCCTGCTTCGGATTCTGTGTCTCCCTCTCTCTCTGCCCCTCCCCCACTTCCTCTCTCTCTCTCTCAAAAATAAACATTAAAATAAATAAATAAATAATAAAAATAAATAAATAAATTCCAGTTAGTTAACATACAGTGTATCTTTAGTTCCAGGTGTAGAATTTAGTGATTTAAAACTTACATAGCAGCACTCTCAACAATAGCTAAAACATGGAAAGAGCCTAGGTGTCCATCCACGGACGAATGGATCAAGAAGATGTGGTTTTATATCATGGAATACTACATGGCAATGAGAAAGAATGAAATCTGGCCATGTGTAGCAACATGGATGGACCTTGAGGGTGTTATGCTGAGCGAAATAGTCAGGCAGAGAAGGGCAAATATCACATGTTTGCACGTATAGGAGGATTAGGAGGAACTTAACTGAGGAACAAGGGGGAGAAGAAGGGGGGAAATGGTGGGGGAAAGGGAGAGAGGCAAACCATGAGAGACTCTTCAATGCTGAGAAACAAACTGAGGACTGATGGATGTGGTGGGGGGACGGGGGAGATGGGCATGGAGGAGGGCACTTGTGGGGATGAGCACTGGGTGTTATATGGAAACCAATTTGACAATAAACTATTTGTAAAAAAAAAAAAAACTTACATACAACACCCAGTGCTCATCAAAACATGTGCCCTCCTTAATCCCTATCACTGGTTTAACCCGTCCCCCTCCCATCTCCCTTCTTATAACCATCAGTTTGCTCTCTATGGTTAAGAGTCTGTTGCGGTACCTGGGTGGCTCAGTCGTTGGGTGGCCGACTTCGGCTCAGGTCACGATTCTGCGGTTCATGGATTCGAGCCCCCCATCAGGCTCTGTGCTGACAGCTCAGAGCCTGGAACCTGCTTTGGATTCTGTGTCTCCCTCTCTCTCTTCTACTCCCCCATTCATGCTCTGTCTCTCACTCTCTGTCAGAAATAAACATTAAAAAAAAATTTTAAGTCTGTTTCTTGGTTTTCCTCTCTTTCCCCCCATGCGCGTTTGTTTTGTTTCTTAAATTACACATATGAGTGAAATCATATGGTATTTGTATTTCTCTGTCTGACTTATGTTGCTTAACATAATACTTCCTAGCTCCATCCATGTCGTTGCAAATGGGAACAGCCATTATTTCTTCAAATACTTTTTTTTTTGCCAGTTTCTCTCTCTCTTCTCCTTTTGCAACCCCCGTAATGCAAATGTTAGTACAGTTGATGTTGTCTCAGGATCTCTTAAGCTGTCTTTCCTTTTAATTTTTCTTTTAATTTTTGCTTCTCTGATTGGCTGATTTCCAGTGCACTGTCTTTGAGTTTACTGATCTATTCTGCTTCATTCTTGATCCCCTCTAGTGCATTATTCAGTATTGTAGTGTTTGGCCCTGCAACTTCTATTTGGTACTTTCATATATTTTCTTTCTCTTTGTTGAAGTTCTCACTGTGTTCTTCCATTTGTCTCCAATGTTCACTGATTATCCTTATGACCATTAGTTTGAACTCTTTATCAGGTAAATTACTTGTCTGCATTTCATCAAGTATTTTTTATGAGGTTTCATCCTATTCTTTCATTTGGAACACATTCCTCTTTTGTTTATAACTCTGTTGATTTCTATGCTTTAGATAAAACAACCACCTCTCCCAGTGTTGAAGGAATGTCCTTGTGTAAGAGATGAACAGTCTTGTTCAATCCTGCCCTAGCTCTTTGCTGTCTCTTACGCCTTTGTGGTCATCCAGTAATTATTTTTAATGGATCCCAGCAGTTGAGGGTTCAAGAACTCTCTGTGCAGAAAGGGGAGGATGCTAGTCAGCACCTAGGTTCAGGCTGATTGGAAGCCAGACCTTCAAGCAGAAACTTTTAAAGTATGCAAATATACAGAGTCCCATGGGACTGCAAGTGTAAGCCCTGATAGCCACCAGTACTCGATGATCCAGAGGTGTTCCCCAGGTGGTAGTCACAACAATCAGCACTCCAATAGAATGTATAAGCTCCTGTCTGGGAAATAATGGTGAACTCTAGTGAGGCAGAGGGAGAATGCAATGATGGCATGCACCATCAGCCTACATTCCCTGAGGACACATTCATAGATCCCTAGGCATGTGCCAAACCTGAAACTTTCCCTCAGCATAGGGCTTCAAGACAAGAAAATAGGTCTCTTTCACAGACAGGCTGAGAGTGTATTTTAGTCTGCTGTCTGTGCACTGCCCTGGAGGTAGTAGTCTGCCAAGAATTGATTGTCATAGTCTTGTGGGCCTCAGGAATGCAAGCTCCCTTGGTCACCAGATCTAGTCAATCAAGGAGCATTTCCTGGGTATTAGCTGCGAAGTCTAAGGCACCAATAGTAAAAATCAGGGTACCAGATATGTGTAAAAGCTCCCCTCTAAGAGGTACTGGCACTCTGGAGCATAGAAGTAGGTGAGTGTGAAGATAGTGCCTGACATGCAAAGTCTCTGGAAAATATTACAGCCAGTCTTTAGATGTTTGTTTAATTAAAAGCCTGATCCTCAGGCTGCAGTTCTGATGATAAGCTAATAGGCTTCCTCCCCTGCCCACGCCCACCCCCACCCTTAGCATAAAAATAGTCCTGGATATTTTGCTTCTTGCTATTCCCTGGAGGTGGTAGCCATTTAAGAGCACATAATTGGTTACAGTCCGGTGGGACCCATGAGCATAAGCCCTACTGGGGATGTAAAGTTGGGTGATGAGTTAAGGGATGTAAAAGTGCTCTCTGGCAGCAGCCACAAAAACCAGGGCACCAGACATAAACCTGGGCAGAAAATGTATGTAAAAGCTCCCCTCTGGAAGATCTTGACACTCTGGAGTATGACAGAGGGAGAGTGCAAAGATGACGCCCTCTGGCTGGAGTGAGGCACAGGGAGAGCATAGAAATGTCACCCTCTGGTAAAGAAAAGAAAAGAAAAAGGAAATAAAAGTAAGCAAATGAAAGCCTAGAGTTGAGGGAGAGAGAGAGAGAGACAGAGAGAGAGAGACAGAGAGACAGAGAGATTATGCCCACCAGCTGGAGCAAAGCAGAGTGAGAATGCAAAAATGGCAATCTCTAGTCTTCTTTCCCATAGAGCACCCCCAGTAGGTCCCAAATTTGTGTGAAATCATATGTGTGCCCCTCGGGCTGATGATACAAGACAAGCACATGAGCCTCTTCCATACAAGGTCTGGATACTCCTCAACTGACAGTTTCTGCATTGGGACTTGAGGTGGACGAATCCAAGCATGTGAGCCCTTGTTATAGCCTTGTGAGTCTCATGGACATGTGCTCTGTTGGTTTTCAAAGCTAGATGATTTTGGGAGCTCATCTCTCAGGTGCAGGGCTTAAAAGTCAGGGGTGTCCGATGTGGGGTTCAAACCCTTCACTCCACAGGGATGAGCTCTAGGTTTTGAGTTGCCTCCCAACTGTGGATCACTGTGCTGGGCATGGAGTTTATAGAAAGATTGTGTCCCACCATCTCCTGTCTGCTTCTTGTGGGTCTTCTCTCATTTGCCCCATGCATAAAAGTTGTTCATCCAGGTTTTAGTGTGTTTTGTTGTGTTGTGTCGTTCTTTTGTTGTTGTTTCCAGAAGAAGTTGTTCCACAAGTAGCCATAGATTTGGTGTGCTTGTAGGAGGAGGTGAGGTTAAGATCCTCTTAGATCGCCCTCTTGAACCAACCCTTCCATCCCTGTATTTATTTTAGAAAGCCATCATTTTAAATTAGTTTAAAAAATGGCCATAAAATTGGTTCTGTGATGATCAGGTATGTTTTAGTTACAAGTAAGAGAGTGACGTCAACATGATGGTAGAACACTAGGTCTCCCCATGAAACAAATATTTGTCAGCCATCTATGGGGTGGGGGGTGGGGAGGGAAAGTGCCTCTGTGGGAATTTTAGGATCAATGTAGGAGGTTGCAAAACCCCAGTGGAACCCAAGAATGAGAAGGGCTGTTTTGAGAAGGTGGGCCTGCTCACTGGTGGTAGGACCCCTGACCAAGGTCCTGGCAATAGACCAGAAGAAGCTATATCCTGCTGTGGACTTGGCTTAAATCCTGCCTGTCTGTAATCCTGTCATCAGCCCCTTCCCCCAAAGGGCTTGGGAGGAGCCAAACTCATCCAAGCCTTCATTACAGGCCTGTCAACCTTGGACCTGACTGCTGTCCCTGAAGCTGTTCTATGACTCAGCTCCAGTGTCGTTTTACCAGGGTCCAAGGTAGTCTTACTTGCCCAAAAGACGCAGCCAAGGGTCCAAACCCATAGATATCCCCTGTAACAGTCCTGTAGACCTGAGAACTGACTGAGCAATCCTGCTCTGCCATGGTCCAGATGAAGACCTGCTCAGTCAGGGACCAGACCAGGGACCCATCAGGGACTCAGCAGAAGCACCAACCATATGTACCCTGGGCAACATCCCCACTAACCTCAGACCAAAATGCAGTCTTTGAAGTGGTCCCATGACCTGGTAAAAATTTCAGTAATAAGACAGATAAGTCCCAGGGAATCTAGTGTACAACATTATATGTGTACATACAATGTACACATAATAATAGTGTATTATTACATACATGAAATTTGCCAAGAGTAAATATTAAGTGTTCTTAAGACATACAAAAAGATGGTGACTCTGTGGGATGAAAGATGTGTCAATTAACTTATTTATGACAATCGTTTTACAACATATACATACATCAAATAATCATGTTGTACACTTTAAATATACACAGTTTTGGGGTGCCTAGGTGGCTCAGTTGGTTGAATGTCCGACTCTTAATTTCAGCTCAGGTCATGATGTCACAGTCATGAGAGTGAGCCCTGTGTTGGGCTCCACGCTAATAGCATGGATCCTGCTTGGGATTCTCTCTCTCTCTCTCTCTCTCTCAAAATATATACATTAAATATATATTTAACATTAACAGAATATAACATTAAAAATACATACACAGTTTTGCTTTTTATTACACCTCAATAAAGCTGGAAAAAATTAATCTTTGCCACCTTATGGGGGAAAAAAAACAAAGTATATATTATAAAGCTATCAATAAAGCATGGTACTGTCATAAAAACATACATATAGAACTATGGAACAGAAGAGATATCCCAGGAATCACATTTGAAGTCAACTGATCATCAATAAGAGTGTCAAGAACACACACTTGGAAAAGAATAGTGTCGTTAATAAATACATAGAAACATTTTCTTGACATTGGTCTGAGTGATGATTTCTTGAATATGAACACAAAAGCACAGCAACAAAGGCAGAAATAAATTGGGATTCCATGAACTAAAACTATTCTGCACAGAACAGCAAAGGAAACAATCAACAGAATGAAGAGACAACCTATGGAATAAGAGGAGATATTTACAAACCATGTATCTGATAAAGAGTTAACATGCAAAACATATAAGGAACTCAAACGACACAATAGCATAAAAACAGACAAACAAAAAGATTTAAGAAATGAGAAAAGGACTGGAATAGACATTTCTGAAAAGAAGATATGCAAGTGGTTAACATGTACATGAAAAGGTGCCCAACATCACTAATCATCAGGGAGACAAATGAAAATGATAAGGAAGTATCACTTCACAGCAGCTAGGATGGCTATTAACAACAACAACAACAACAACAAGAGATAGCAAGTGCTAGTGAGAATGTGGAGAAACAAGAAGTTTTGTACACTATCGGTGGAAATATGAATTGGTACAGCCATTACTGAAAACAGTATGGAGGTTTTTCAAATAATTAAAAATAGAACTACTATATGATCCATCAGTCTCATGTCTAGGTATATGCCTCAGATGGTGAAATCAACAAACACACACACACACACACACACACACACACACACACACACACACAGTGGAATATTGCTCAACATTTAAAAAGTAAGAAATGCTACCATGTGTGAGAACATGGATAAACCTGGAGGACACTATGCTAAGTGAAATAACCCAGACACACAAAGATGAATACTATATGATATCATCTACATGTGAAATCTAAAACAATTCAGGTAAAGTTAAACTCACAGAATCAGGGGTAGAACAGTGTTTACCAGGGGCTGGGGGCTGGGGGAAATTGGAATATGTTGGTCAAAGGAGACAAAGTTACAGTAATGCAGAATGAATAAGCTCTGGAGATCCAATGTACAGCATAGTAACTGTAGTTCATAATGCTCTACTGTTTTTTGAAATTTGCTGAAAGGGCAGATCTAAGTGTCCTATCACAGAAAGAAAGGTAACTGTGTGAGGTGATAAACATGCTAATTAGCTTGTTAATGATTGTGGTAATCATTAACCATTTCACAACATATGCATACATGAAACCATAATTGTTACATCCTCTTGGTGAAGTGGCCTGTTTATCATTATCTAATAACTTCTTTGAGGCTTGTAACGCTTTTTGAATGAAAGTCTCTTTTGTACGATATAAGTACAGCCACCCCTGCTTTCTTTTGGTTACCATTTGCATGAAATATCTTTTTCTATGCCTTGATTTTCAGCCTATATGTGTCCTTTGAGCTAAAGTGAGTCTTTTGTAGGCATCATATATTTGACTCTTTTTAAAATCCTTTCAGCCACTCCATGTCTTTTGGTGGAGAATTAATCCATGTATATGAAAAATAATTCAGGATAAGTAACGAAGTACTATTGCCATTTTATTTTCTGTTTTGTAGTTCTTTTGTTTCTTCTTGCCATCTTCTCTTGTGATTTGATGACTTTGTTATGTGTTATGCTTTGATTCCTTTCTCTTTGTCTTTTTCATATCTCCTATAGATTTTTGTTTTGTGGTTACCAAAATGCTTATATAAAATACCTTATAGATATAACATCTATTTTAAGCTGATAACTTATCTTTGATTGTATACAAAAACTCTAAGCTTACTTCTTACTCACCTTATTGATGTCACAGTTTACATCTTTTTATATGGTGTGTCCCTTAACAGATTATCACAACTGTACTTATATTTAATACTTTTGTACACAAAAGTTAAAAGTGTTTTCCCACCACCATTACAGTGTTGAGTGTTCCAAGCTTGACTATATTCTTACTTTTCCATGTGAGTTTTATACTTTGGTGTTTTCATGTGTTCTTACCTGGTGTCTTTTTGTTTCAAAGTGAAGAACTTTTAGCATTTCCTTTAAGGAAGGTCTAGTGGTGAATACCTCTCTCAACTTTTGTTTGTCTGGGAAGGTCTTTACCTAGCTTTCATTTCTGAAGGACAACCTTTCTGAATTGAGTATTCTTGTTGTCAGATATTTTCCCCAGCGCTTTGAATATATTATCCTACTCTCTCCTGGCCCGCAAGATTTCTTCTGAGAAATCTGCTGTTGCCTTATGCTGTTCTCCTGTATGTCACCCGTGGCTTTTCTCTGTTTTCAAAATTCTCTCCTCATCTTGCCTTTTGATATTTTTATTATAACGTGTCTTGGTGTACCCTTCCATGGGATGATACTGTTTAGAGACTCTTGAGCTTTGTGAACTTGTATGTTCATATCCCTCAAGGATTTGGAAAGTTTTCAAACATTATTTCTATAGGTAAGATTTTCCATTTTTTCCCTTTTCTCTCTTCTCTTTCTTGGTCTCCCATCAGGCATATATGGGCCCGTTTAATGGTTAAAAAAATTCCCCATAGGCTTTCTTCACTTTTTTTCATTCTTCTTTCTTTTTCCCTACTGATTAGATATTTTCAAATTACCTGTTTGTGAGTTCACAAACACTACCTCCACTTACTATTTTTCCTCCCAACATTATGACATCCTTCAGGACAAGGAAGAACCACAAACACAGTGTCTTGTCTTTAATAACTTCCTCAATTTTAACCACTGTGGATAATTTGGTCTGTTGCCTTTGCTTTAACATATTTATGTATTCATGCCACATTTCAGGGACCTAGCAAAAATAATCCCAACATTGTTTGCCTAAGCCGGAAACCAGAAAGATCAGATCGAATTTATTTGGGGCATACAGACAAATCTGCGGTTTCCCACACAAATCAACAAAGAGGTGTTTGTGGAATAGTAATGTAAAAAAAAAAAAAAGCTATAGTGTATGTTTTCCTTCTTTATCTTTTCTGTGGAAGCACAGACGGAATATAAATAAAATCAAATGTAATTAATTCAGATTCCCCTCATGTGTAACTGCTGTAATTCAGGTAAGGGGACAGGTATGATGTTTAAAATTTACAATAGTTCCCTTTTCAGTGCTTACTTAAATGAAGGAAACGTTTTTAACCAACATCAAGCAGTTTATATGGTACTCTTATACACACACATTGCACACACTAGAGATAGGTTTATATCTATCCATAAACCTTAATTAGAGGTCATTACATAGACTCAGCTTTGGCTGGGTTTAATTACTGATAGTGCTTGATGTTATTTAAGTGGCATTTCAAAGAGATCTCGCATGATCTCAACTTTTTAGTAGCTGCGGCTGATTTTCCAGATTTTGCAATTAGTAGGAAGGCTGAACTAATATTATTTTCTGTTGAGAAACCTTGGGGGGGGGGCGACCAGAACACGGAGTCTGGAGCCAGACTGCCTGTGGGTAACACTTGGTTTGCCACCTACAATACCTGTAGCCTCTCAGACAAGTGACTTATATACCTCTGTACTTCAACTTTCTCATCTGTAAAGTTCTGTAACAGTACCTACTCTGTAGAGTTACCTCTCTTAAATGACTTATCCCTTTAAAGTGCATGACCCATAGTAACCACTATACATCTTCTCCCCACTCCCCAAATGAACAACTAAAACTCATTAGATTCCTTATAATTAATTTCCTTTAGACCTGCATGAAATTAAAGTCACCAATGCTTACCTGTACCTACTGCTTGGGTTCTTGCAGTAGTTTCTACAATATGCCCACAATTATGGCTTTTGGGAGGATTTATTTTATTGTTAATATTAATTTGCCATGTATTAAATTTCATGCGGTATTGGGAAAAGCACATAAAATTAACACATTAAAGAAGAATGGGAGTAGGTAAAGCCCAAGCTTCTGTTCTGTGGAATGTCACCTGGAAGCACCAACATCACTGAGAGGACCAGGAATGTGGGCAATCTCAGATCTCCAGGTCTCCTGAAGATAATATTCTCCTGAAACATGCAGATCAGGTGAACCCTACTGTCAGGTACCCTATTGAGGCCTTCCCAGGCACAGGGGCACTCTGGGTTCCTAAAGCTGCCAGTAGCATGGATGCTACCTTTGTGTGGACAATAGCTATGTGGCAGGCCCAGCCATACCCGTCATGTCAGCACCATGGGCTTTTTTTTTTTTTTCTAAAATAGTTTACTGTCAAACTAGTTTACATATAACACCCAAGCTCATCCCAACAAGTGCCCTCCCCCATGCCCATCATCCTCCTTCCTCTCTCCCCCACTCCCATCAGCCCTCAGTTTGTTCTCAGCATTCAAGAGTCTCTCATGGTTTGTCTCCCTCCCTCTTCCCAACTATTTCTCCCCTGCTTCTCCCGCATTGTCCTCCGTTAACTTCCTCCTAATCCACCTATATGTGCAAACATATGGTATTTGTTTTTCTTTTCCTGACTTATTTTGCTCAGCTTAATACCCTCTAGTTCCATCCATGTTGCTACAAATGGCCAGATTTCATTCTTTCTCATTGCCATGTAGTATTCCATTGTATAAATATACCACATCTTCTTGATCCATTCATCAGTTGATGGACACTCAGGTCCTTTCCATGTTTTGGCTATTGTTGAGAGTGTTGCTACGAACAGTGGGGTAGATGTGCCCCTATGCATGAGCACTCCTGTATCCTTTGGACAAATTCCTAGCAGTGCTACTGCTGGGTCATAGGGGAGTTCTATGTCAGTTTTTTGACTGTTTTCCAGAGGGGTTGCACCAGCTTACGTTCCCACCAACAGTGTAGGAGGGTGCTCGTTTCTCCACATCCTCGCCAGCATCTAGAGTCTCCAGATTTGCTCATTTTAGCCACTCTGACTGGCCTGAGGTGGTATCTCAGTGTGGTTTTGATTTGTATTTCCCTGATGAAGAGGCACGCTGAGCATCGTTTCATGTGTCTGTTGGCCATCTGGATGTCCTCTTTGGAGAAGTGTCTGTTCATATCTTCTGCCCATTTCTTCACGAGATTATTTGGTTTTCGAGTGTGGAGTTTGATGAGTTCCTTATAGATATTGGATACTAGCCCTTTTTTTTTTTAATTTTTATTTTTTTTATTTTTTTTATCTGAAGGTGTTTTATTTTAAAATATTTGGACTTCCAGTTCCTTAATTTTTTTTTTTACAAATAGTTTATTGTCAAATTAGTTTCCACATAACACTCAGTGCTCATCCCCACAAGTGTCCTCCTCCATGCCCATCCCCCCTCCCCCCCACATCCATCAGTCCTCAGTTTTTGTCAGCATTCAAGAGTCTCTCTGGATACTAGCCCTTTATTTGATATGTCATTTGCAACTATCTTTTCCCATTCCGTCAGTTGCCTATTAGTTTTATGGATTGTTTCCTTTGCTGTGCAGAAGCTTTTAATCTTGATGAGGTCCCCTTTATTTGATATGTCATTTGCAACTATCTTTTCCCATTCCGTCAGTTGCCTATTAGTTTTATGGATTGTTTCCTTTGCTGTGCAGAAGCTTTTAATCTTGATGAGGTCCCAGTAGTTTTTTTTTTTTTTTTAATTTTGGGTGTTTTTTTGTTTGTTTGTTTGTTTTTT
>NW_024082214.1:42090-64459 GCF_003009895.1 Hyaena hyaena | reverse complement strand
TTTTTTTTTTTTTTTTTTTTTGCTCTTGATTCTCTTGCCTTTGGGGATGCTGCCATCGTGTGGACAATAGCTATGTGGCAGGACCAGCCATACCTGTCATGTCAGCACCTTGGGCTTTTAAACCCAAAGGTCATGTATTCCTTTGTCCCTGTTGCCACTATGGTCATATGGTAGATCCAGCTCTTCACTAGAAGCATCATGGACTCCTAGACCCTGCCTGTCACATGGATCCTTCTCTCATGTAACCCTTACTGGTCACCAGCATGTGAAAGTTAAAGCCCTTGATGTCATATAGGTGACCTGTTGCTTAAGGTCATGTGGATGCTATGGTCATATACTCCTCCCTCCCCCGCCCCCCACGGTACATGCCAAGCTCAGCCATCTCTGTCATGTGAAGATTGTGCATTATTTAATCCTATAGATCCATGTATAGGCAACAGTGTGGCTCCTACCACATGTGGCAGACGAGGCTCTTGCAGTCATGTGAACAGTGCAGCTACCTTATCACTGCTACCCATGTGCATCCTACAGTCATGTTCCAGGATATGGTCATGTGAGACCTAGTTCTCTTGGTCATGTGAAAATTGAAGGCTCTTGAACTCTGTGGTGGGTCAGGAGGTCCCCGGGGTCATGTGGCCCCCTAAGGTCATGTACATAGGTTTGTTCTTTAAGTGTGTGCAGAGTCTCCTGAACTGTTGTTTGGCTTAGCCTTGTGAAGAGTCAGCCTGGATAGGTTCAGAAGACCTTTAAAACTGTGGTCTGCACCCTGGCTCAGATGAAACTCTGGCTCAGATCCCAGCCTTTCCATTAACTTTTGTACCCTGCTACAGCGGGTAGTACTTGGGCAGGAGGAGTGCCAGCGGGTACTAGAAGCTTATTCAACGAACTGGTGGGAGAGGGGGCAGCCAAGCACTCTCAGGTCAAGGCCTGGCCAAATGACAGAGGGTTGGGTGCATGTTGGGGGAAGACTTCTGGGTGTGGCCTAACTTTTGTGCTCCTAGCAGAGGAGCCTGTGGGTGTGTGAGGCCTGATCCTGGACTCATGGGTGCTGTTGTCTGTATAGAGTGAAGTAGAGGAGGAGAGTGGGAAAGTGGAGTGGTGGGGAGGGGGCGGCAGAGGTTCATGGACTTGTCTGTCCTTTCTCAGCAGCAGGGCTCTGGAAGCCGTGTGGGACACCCCCTTCCCCGCCCCCACACTAAAGCCCTGCCCTTACTTATCAGCCTGCCATATTCACTGTCTGTGCAGTGTGATAGCCTCTTCTGCCATCCTCTGACCACGTTGTTATTGAAGACAACAGAGACCTCCTAGATGCTTATGTGTCTAGGCGACTCCAAACTCATCTTGATTTTTGCCTCTTATTTGCTTTTGTAAGATTCTCATTATTCCTTTGATATATTTTCCCAACAAACATTCTAATCATGTGCTCAGGGTAGTAGTAAAGCCGAATTAGAGGAAGATGGAAAGGGGAGGAAGGGGAAGAGGGAGAAAGAGGAATGAAGAGAAAATGGGAAAGAGAGAGAAAGGAGAGAGAGAGAGAGAGGGAGAGAGAGAGAGAGAGAGAGAGAGAGAGAGGAGTTTATTTTCAAGAGTTTGTTATTTCAGAAAAGTGTCAAAGTAGCCATGATATAAAGATTCAGGCTTTATTTCTTATATTTAGTTTGAAGTTCAGTAGCTTTACAAAGTATATCTGGGAGTGGAGTGACAATCTTTTAGTGCTTAGGATCTCTAAGTGTCTTAAAATAGTTCAAGCAGAGACCATTTATTTCTGGTCCTTGCCCCCTCCTCTCAATTTTCTAACCATTGCTTGAGACTCCTTGTTGAAAACTCCCTTCTTCCCTTCTTTCCCTTGGAAAATAATGAGTTGATTCAATAATAGTGAGTTGATTTAAGAAAACATCTGGTGAAATAATAAGTGTTACTCACACTTGGTATATCATGAGAGTGATATTGAATGAGTAAAGTGGAGCAAATAGCAAGATTGTGCTTACATTTATGGGAGGTTTAAATACTTCTTGACACATGGTTCAAGGATATTGTCACTCGTGATAGTTTACATGTAGCTTAAACAATCCACTTTGATATCTTCCCATTTCAGCATTTCCAAGTGTGTTCTACAAGACACTAGGGCCAAGAAACAGCAACAACAACAAAAATGCACCCTACTTTAGAGAAGTGTGGGCCATACAGTGTGGGACTGTATGGTAAGTGAATTTCCGTTCTGTAGGACACTTTTGTAGATAATATGTTGATATAAAATAGGAATCTCAAAGGGGGGATAGTTTCCCCAACTTATATGGGAATGGAACACTTTTCCACAGAGCACCTGAGGTACTAGCGCTCTTCATAAAATATTACCCTGTCCAAACTAAATCTTCTACCACTTTAAAACCTTGTACCTTTGTTTACTAAGAGCATTGCAGTATACATTCATATTGATTATACCCTATTCTTCTTCCCATTAAGAACTCACTTATTGATTTTTAATTCATTCTGTCTTATCCCATTGGCCGGTCTCTTTCCTGCTTAAGCCTTTTTACTTTTTCATTCTTCAGAAATAACCCCAGTTTCTAAGCATGTTTCTGATAGGGTGGTGGCAAAAGAAAAAAAAAAGGTATATAAGTACAAATCATTAGGAAGTCTTAATCTACAGCAACAAATATAGTGCCCTCTCTCCCTCCAGAAAGCAATATACAACTTAGTTGTTAGGATCAGCAGACACAAATATCTCTAATTTTATACAAAGATGCCACATTTTTTAAAGGATAGTTTTGTTATTATTAATAATTATAGCTACCATGTTCTGAGTCCCTATTATATGTCAAGCACTGTAATAACCTTATCATATAAGTTAACTCATTTAGCCCTCAGAAAAATCCTGAGCAGGTGTTATTTTAATTTACAGACAAGATATGTGAGTCAGGAGAGGCTGGGGTTATGCCCTGGTAATAGACAATCCCCATATCAATGGCTTATTCCTCACTTCTCCTAGATGTTCATGGAAGGTGCACGTCCACCACAGGCTGGTGGATGTTGGGAGTCTGAGCGATTCTTATTGGAATGACTTGGACATTCAAACTGATAGCGCAGCCACCATCTACAAAGTTGTCAGTCACTGTGCCTGAGGGGAAGAGGGCCCTGGGCAGTTTCAAACCAGCGATGATACATTCTGGCCCAGAAATAACATGTTACTCCCAGCCCATTAGCCAGAGCTAATCACATACACAGCCTCGCCCAAATGAAGGGGATCAAACAAGAAGTGCAGTTCTACCAGATTCCTGGAACAGGGCAGAAATGGAAACACTTGGCAATCAACACCACCGACTACTGCATGATGGAACTGAAACTCAGAGAGATTGAGTACTTGCATAAAATCACATAGGCAACAAGTGACAGAGCCAGGACTTGAATTCAGAGAGGTGTGTTTTCAGAGTTGACATTCTTTCCATACTCTTTTCTACGTTTCATGCTATTCTTTTAAATGAAATTCATATATACTTATAATAGAGATTCCTTTACTTCAATGTTGCAAGTCCCTCTTTTTCTTTCATCTGATGCTCCAACAGAGGGATTGAATAGACATGACAGCCTTGCCTGAAAAGACCAGCATTGATAAGCCACAGGTCTCTTCCAAGCAAAAACATGTATCGGATATTTGAATGTCCATTATATTCACGGATAAAAATTGGAAAATGAAACCTGATGGTAGATGAAAGGGCTGTTCTCTGATCATTTACTTGATAAAAAGTAACCTTCCCATATTGTCAAGGAAAAATAATAAAAACAAGAGTACACATTAATGAAAATAACAACAGGTATGACAGAGTTCAACAAAAGTTCTAGACGTCAGCACTTTAGAGAGATAGGATAACGAAGAAACCTCTGGCAACATGGGCCAAGAAAATTAGAGAGAAAGCACAGATAAGCCACTTTTGGAATGAAAACGTCATGCTTACAGTCACAGCAAAGATTCAAAAGATAAGATGATATTATGGAAAAAAAGATATGCCGATAAATTTAAATTTTAGATTAACTAGACAAATCCCAGAGAAAAATGTCACTTTCCATACTGGAGAAATAGGAAATCTTAATATTATTTAAAGTATTCTCGACCAGGAACCCATGAGAAGGTAAATTTATTAGCCAATCTTAATAAGTTACGTAAATGCAAAGAGAATAAATAGATCAATAGTAAACTAACCCCAGCAATGGCTAAAACACGTAATGGAGCATGACAAAGTTGTCTCTAATGCCAAGCATGCAGCAGTAGTTTAACATTAGGAGATCCATAATCTAATTTAACAGATTAGTGGAATAAAGGAAGGGGGAAAGGATGATTATCAAAAAATATCCAGTAAAGCAGGCATACAAAAAAATTAAGCAGCCAGTAAGGACTAAACAACAACAGTAACAATGATTCTCAGCCATTCATAAATAGAAGACAGTTCTTTAAACCGACAACAAGTATTAAAGAAGAACATTATACTTAAGAGTGAAACATTAAAAGCCTTCCCTTTTGGGGCCCCTGGGTGGCTCAGTCGGTTAAGCGTCCGACTTCAGCTCAGGTCATGATCTCATGGTTCATGGGTTTGGGCCCCACGTCGGGCTATGTGCTGACAGCCAGCTCAGAGCCTGGAGCCTGTTTCAGATTCCGTGTCTCCCTCTATCTCTGACCCCCCCCCCCCGCTCACGCTCTCTCTCTCTCTTTCTCTCTGTCTCTCTCTCTCTCAGAAATAAAAAAACATTAAAAAATTTTTTAAAAGCCTTCCCTTTAAAATCAGGAGACAAAGATAACTCATACAACCACTTCTCTTCAGCATCACAGTGCATCTCTTAGGGAGTACAGCAAGCAAAAATACATAAGTGTATGCATACTTACATAAATTAATAAATGTGTACAAATGAAAAGAAACAAAGCTGTCATTACAATGTGCTTATCTTCATGTAAACTCAAGAGAAGCTATAGAACATTAAAATAATAGAGATTCATAAGTTAGTTGATGTAAGCCTAGTATACACAACATAATTGTAACAAATGGAAAATACCATCTTCATTCTGAATATACCATTTGTAATAGCAAAATTTGTAACATTCTGACAAACTCTGAGTTGGCAACTAATGCAACACTTGTAAACACTCTTATATACTTTCCTGTTCTATAGAGACTAGAAAGCTAAAAACATGAAGGGAAATGTGTGTGTGTGTGTATGTGTGTGTGTGTGTGTGTGTGTGTGTGAGAGAGAGAGAGAGAGAGAGAGAGACATTAACCAAAGCCCATTATAGCTAGGGTTCTAAATGGGATGTCAGTTGTATCAAGCATATGCACCATTCTGAGACATGGAGGCATAACTGAATGACATGGGAGCCACATATGGCTCAATGAAGTGGTCAGCTATGTATAATGGGAGAAGTCTCTTTTTTGTGAAGCAACCAAAGCAGAGTGCCTAGAATTCAGTCTCTGCTATACATGTCAATTAGCAGGCAGGCAGCAGTGGTGTTTCAGCTATAACAGTCCCGTAGCATGAGTTGGCTTTCCCTGACGGCAGCATCCAAACCTGCTTTTCTGGCTCTCACAGAGTTTTTGTAAGCTAGGTAATATATTTTATTAAAGGTGTCTCATTTTTATAAAATAACTAGAATGAATTCTAGCACGGACAAATGAGAACCTTGGTTAATAGGGTGCTTGACACCAAAATTGGTTGCAAGCAAAGGGCTCTGAAAGAAATGGGGATCTGGGATAGGTTATCTGATCTAGATGGATCTGAAGATAGTAAGGATCCAACTGACATTAGAAGATGAAATATTGGTATTCCATGGTACATGATGATGAAACAGTTGCCAGTTATCACCCTGTGGTCACTTGAATTGAAATGCCTTTGAAGTCAATGTGAGGGTGGACCTAGCAGCTGCTTTTAGGGACTCAGAGGACATGCCTTTCCCCACATCATTGAGAAACATATTGGTGAGGAGGGCATCTTCATCTTTGAAGCGTTCTGAAGTGGCTGAGTTGTCCAGGCCACAGTTGAGTGGTGAGGTCCTACCCTTGGCATGGTCACCCTCATTTCAGTGGGGATGATGACATCCTGTAGTCACAGTCCAAGTAGAAGCACTTAGCCTCCTGGGTCAAGGTGCACATCAGTTTGACACAAATGGTTGGTTTGACCTCCAGCAACCTTTGAAGGTAGCTAATGGATCAACAGATCCTTTGGATCTTGAAATATCTGAGCATCCTCTAAAGTTGCATTTGGTCCGTGTAAAAGTAAATGAAATATAAATAAATATACATTTATGATAAAATATGAGAACATAAAATAGAAATAAAACTCTAGGTCTGGTGACTTGGGCCATCTTCATGGCAAATGATGGTCCCTTAATCAATCCCCACACCTGAGCCAGAACACCATGAGCAAAAGGACTACCAAGGAAAAGACCCTACAATGAGATCACAGATAACTACAGTAAATCTTCTTCCTGGGCTTAGTGAAAAGGACCTCCAGCCATTTACCAGAGTTACTGTGCACTTGCTTTAAGGACACTTGCTCTAAGCCAGAGCTCAACAAACTTTTCCTGGAAAGGGCCAGCTCACAAATATTTGAGGCTTTGCAGGTCTTTTAAGTCTCTAACAGAGCTACTCAAATCTGCTATTGTGAACCAAAAGCTGCCATAGACACAGCATGGATGTGTTCCAATAAATCTATGTGTATGGGCACAGACATGTGAATTTCGAATAATTTTATTGTGTCAGGAAATATTCTTCTTCTTTTCATTTGTTGAAAACCATTCTAATATGTAAATACCATTCTTAGCTTGCAGGCTAAGAAAAACAGGCCAATGGCCAATCCCTGCTCTAAGCTAATGGTATCACTAGCTCCCCAAAATAACGCTGAGCAGAAAGTCAGCAGAATGTGGTGGCAGCCATTCATATGGCTTCTGGCAGGCATAAAAGCTGATGCTTTTTAACATAGTGGTTTTCAACCTTGGTTGCACACTGCAATCACGAAGAGTTTAAAAACTGTGGTGTTCTGGTTCTGACCCCAATTCTGCTTTAATTGTTGGTGTGTGGCCTGGTGCTAGTGAGTTTTTCCAGTTTCCTTAAGTGGCGCTTATGTGTAAACAAGGATGAGAACCACTTGAACAATTTGAGTGCAAATAATTTACAATATTTAATTTTTAAATTTTATAATTATTTTGGAATAATAATATTCCAATAACAATAAATACATAGTTGTTATGGAAAGTGTGGAATAAGAGTTCCCATGTGAGAAAGGGAGAAGAATCTCCTTTTAATGAAAAAAAAGGGGGGGGGGCGGCTGGGTGGCTCAATCAGTTGAGCATCTGACTTTTGATTTCAGCTCAGGTCATGATCTCATGGTTCATGAGCTTGAGCTCCATGTCAGGCTCTGCACTGACAGCATGGAGTCTGCTTGGGATATTCTCTCTCCCTCTCTCTCTCTGCCCCTTTCCCACCCCACCACCTGCCCCCTCTCAAAATAAATAAATAAACTTTTAAAACTAACTAAATACATAAAAATACTGAGTTAAAGAAGTCAGGCACAGGGGAGTACAGGATGTATGATTCTGTTTATATGAAATTCTAGAACCGGAAAAACTCATATGAGAGAAGATAAATGTCTGCCTGTATCTGGAGGATGAAAAAGAGATTAACTGGGAAGCTTTTGGGATGTGCTCTATGTTCCATATCTTGGTAAGGTGGTGGTTAGACCTAATCTCTGAGTTTTACATATAAGGAACTTTGGATCAGGAGAAGTTGGGTGAATTGTCTAAGGTGATACAGCTTATTAATCAGCGAGAAAATACTCACATCGGCTTCTCGGTGATCAATTGTTCCTATTGTGCTCTACAATGAGTTGATTGGAATAGTGCTTCCCCCCACATCCCGCCCCCCCCCCAGTCATCTGGCGAAATCCCAACCCAAGGATAAATATCCTTTTAGGCAAGTAAAACATAGATATGAAAATAACTATTATGTGTTCTAGCCACCCATTTATAAACATGGTTGGCATTCTCACGTGTTCTGTAACTTTGGCTTCTTTATGTTTACATTTACACATAAAAACCAAACATCTGTTAATATCTTCTTCTGAGGAACATGCGTAAGATGGTTTTATATCCTGACATTTTCTTCTTTTCAGATTGTTGTCATGTGGTGTGAGGAATATTCTACCTTGCTTTTTGTAATCTACCACTCAAGCCTGAACTATTTCTTGAATAATAACGCACCTTTATTTATATTATTATTGTCAAGTTACCTAACATGCCGTGTAGTCTTGGCTTCAGGGGTAGATTCCTGTGATTCATCACTTACATACAACACCCAGTGCTCATCCCAACAAGTGCCCTCCTCAACGTCCATAATAACAGGTGGTGTGTGTGTGTGTTTGCCCAAATTTTGAAAATGGGAACTTAAGCGCCCCACTTAATCCTGCCATATGCTTGTTTCAGTCTGCGAGTTTTTAATTTTGGTTCCCTTAAACAGTATATCAGGTTATTTCTCACCAGGGCTGCCCTATATAACCATCACCACTTTGTAAAATATGTAAATAGCTGCCACTGCAACCTGCCCCCACACACCCATCGGTTTTCCTTCTTGTAACAACAAATGCAACTAATACACATTCATCCCTTACTAAACCCCAGATGTTGTGTAAATACTTGACCTAATAATAGCTAACTTATTTGTAGTGCTTGTTAGTTAGGTCACAGTCATTTCTCCAGCGGTTTTATGTATATTGCCAGATATTAACTCAATTTTTACAATTTACTCATGAGGTAGAAATTATCACTATCCTCAATTTAAGGGAAAAAATAAGGTGAGTCACCATGAAGTCAAAGTTAATTGTCCTGGACCACAGAATTTAACACCAGGATTCAAACACTAATTGATCTGACCTCAAATCCTATGCCGATAACCAATAATGTGTGACTCTGTGTTAGGGCGGAAATGAGCACTGCGATGGGACTCAAAGCCCAGTGGAAAACGATGCATTGTGGTGTCCAGGACCAACATGCCCTGAACTCTGACTCTCTGTCCAAGGGACCCATTTTGCACTCTGTTCCCCTGAACCATCTCTTCTTTCTAAGACTGTGTGGGGACTGTTTCTCTGGTATTCAACTTGAAGGTGAAGTAACAGAGAAAGACAAAACACACGTGGAAGAAAGGAAGGTTTCCAGAGGGGTGTGTATCACCAGGATGAATCCACTTCCTCAGAGGCTTTTTCCACCTGTGTTTCCTTCTCTTCTCAATGATCACCTTCACCAATAATGGACCATACACCCATCCCTTGGCCTTTTTACTCTGTATGTTGGGTACCCATGTCCCTTCTTTCCCATCTCTCTTTGATTCTAGGGACAATCATTTCTACCCCTCTTCTGTCAATGTCAGCCACTCTCTGATCCCATTGTCTTTCTGTGTCAAAGAGCCTATAAAGAAGAAGGAAACCTTGCCACTTGCAACAACATGGTTGGATCTAGAGAGCATAATGCTAAGTGAAATAAGTCGGTCAGAGAAAGACAAATACCATATGATTTCACTCATATGTGGAATTTAGGAAACAAAACCAACAAGCAAAGGGAAAAAAAAACAGAGAGAGAGAGAGAGAGAGAGAGAGAGAGACCAAGCAGGGGTAGACTCTTAATTATAGAGAACTATCTGATGCGTAAGGAGAGGGGAGGTGAGTGAGGGGATGGGTGAAATAGGTGATGGGAATTAAGGAGTGGACTTGTTGTGAATGGCACCAGATGATGTATGGAACGATTGAATTTCTATATTGTACACCTGAAACTAATATAACACTGTACGTTAACTAACTGGAATTAAAATAAAAGCTTTGAAAAAAGTGCAAGCTTCCAGTCATAACAGAAATAAGTATTAGGGATGTGACAACATGATGATCATAGTTAATACTTCTTTATGGTATATTTGGAAGCTGTTAAGAGAGTTGTCATCATAAGGAATCTTTCATGTATTTTTCATTTACTTTATTTTTTTGTATCATTATGGGATGATGGATGATGGCTAGGGCAACTTTGGTAATAATTTATGTAAATAAAATTATTATACTGTATTTCTTAAACATACACAGTGCTATAGGTCAATTATATCCCAATAAAAGTGGTGTAAAAACAAAGGGAATAAAAGAGCCAGTTAAGCACAGCCATATAATTATATGTGTACATTTCAGCAGAGAATATTTTGTATGGTGAGTTTTAAAAGTGAAATGCCTGGGGGTGCCTGGGTGGCTCAGTAGGTTAAGCACCCAACTTCAGCTCAGGTCATGATCTCACGGCTTGTGAGTTTGAGCCCCGTATCAAGCTCTGTGCTGACAGCCCAGAGCCTGGAGCCTGCTTTGGGTTCTGTGTCTCCTCTGCCCCTCCCGCGTTTGCACCGTCTTTCTCTCTCTGTCAAAAATAGGTAAGTGTTTTTTCTTCTTTCATAGTTTATTCTCAAGTTGGTTTCCATATAACACCCAGTGCTCATCCCAACAAGTGCCCTCCTTCATGCCCATCATCCCTTTTCCCCTCTCCCCCACTCCCATCAGCCCTCAGTTTGTTCTCAGTATTTAACAATATGGTTTGCCTCCCTCCCTCTCCTTAACTACTTATTTCCCCTTCCCCTCACCCATGGTCCTCTGTTAAGTTTCTCCTGATCCACATGTGAGTGAAAACATACGGTAACCGTCCTTCTCTGCCTGACTTATTTCGTTCAGCGCAACACCCTCGAGTTCCATTCACGTTGCTACAAATGGCCAGATTTCATTCTTTATCTTTGCCATGTAGTATTCTACATTGCATTGCACATTGCGTTGTACAGATAAACCTCTTCTCTTTTTTTTTATATATATAGTTTATTGTCAAGTTGTTTTCCATATAACACCCAGTGCTCATCCCAACAAGCCCCTTCCTCCATGCCCATCACCCCCCTTCCTCTCTCCCCACCCCTATCAGTCCTCAGTTTCTTCTCGGTATTCAAGAGTCTCTCATGGTTTGCCTCCCTCCCTCTCCCCAACTATTTTCTCCCCTTCCCCTCCCCCATGGTCCTCTGTTAAGTTTCTCCTGTTCCACATATGAGTAAAAGCATATGGTATCTCTCCTTTTCTGCCTTGACTTATTTCGCTCAGCATAACACCCTCGAGTTCCATCCACGTTGCTACAAATGGCCATATTTCACTCTTTCTCATTGCCATGTAATATTCCATTGTATAGATAAACCACATCTTCTTCATCCATTCGTTAGTTGATGGGCACTTAGGCTCTTTCCATGTTTTGGCTATTGTTGAGAGTGCTGCTATGAACATTGGGGCACATGTGCCCCTATGCGTCAGCACTCCTGTATCCCTTGGGTAAATTCCTAGCAGTGCTATTGCTGGGTCATAGGGGAGTTCTACTGTCAATTTTTTGAGGAACCTCCACACTGTTTTCCAGAGGGGCTGCACCAGCTTACATTCCCACCAACAGTGTAGGAGGGTGCCCATTTCTCCACAGCCTTGCCAGCATCTACAGTCTCCTATTTGTTCATTTTAGCCACTCTGACAGGCGTGAAGTGGTATCTCAGTGTGGTTTTGATCTGCATTCCCTGATGAGGAGGGACGCTGAGCATCGTTTCATGTGTCTGTTGGCCATCTGGATGACCTCTTTGGAGAAGTGTCTGTTCATGTCTTATGCCCATTTCTTCACTGGATTGTTTTTCGGGTGTGGAGTTTGGCGAGTTCCTTATAGATTTTGGATACTTGCCCTTCATCTGATATGTCATTTGCAACTATCTTTTCCCATTCTGTCGGTTGCCTATTAGTTTTATGGATTGTTTCCTTTACCGTGCAGAAGCTTTTTTATATTGATGAGATCCCAAGAGTTCATTTTTGCCCTAGATTCTCTTACCTTTGGGGATGTGTCTAGTAAGAAATTGCTGCGATTGAAGTCAAGGAGGTTGTTTCCTGCTTTCTCCTCTAGGATTTTGATACTTTCCTGTCTCACATTCAGGTCCCTCATCCATTTTAAGTTTATTTTTGTGTATGGTGTAAGAAAGTGATCTATTTTCATTCTTTTGCTGTCCATTACTCCCAGCACCATCTGTTAAAGAGGCTGTCTTTTTTTCCATTGGATACTCTTTCCTGCTTTTTCAAAGATTATTTGGCTTTACTTTTTTGGGTCCAATTCTGAGTTCTCTATTCTATTCTGTTGGTCTATGTGTCTGTTTTTGTGTCAATACCATACTGTCTTGATGAGTACATCTTTGTAGTACAGCCTAAGGGTTGGGATTGTGATGCCTCCCATTTTGGTTTTCTTCTTCAATAGTACTTGGGCTGTTTGGGGTCTTTTGTGGTTCCATACAAATTTTAGGATGGTTTGCTCTAGGTTTGAGAAGAATGCTGATGCAACTTTGACGGGGATTGCATTGAATGTGTAGATTGCTTTGGGTGGTATTGACATTTCAACAATATTTATTCTTCCGAACAATGAGCATGGAATGTTTCTGCATTTCTTTGTGCCTTCTTCAGTTTCCTTCATAAGCTTTCTATACTTTTCAGCATACAGATCTTTTACATCTTTGGTTAGTTTTATTCCCCGGTATTTTATGGCTTTTGGTGCAATTGTGAATGGGCTCAGTTTCTTGATTTCTCTTTCTGTTGCTTCATTGTTGGTGTATAAAAATATAACCGATTTCTGTACATTGATTTTGTACCCTGAGACTTTGCTGAATTCTTGGATCAGTTCTAGTAGGCTTCTGGTGGAGTCTGTCGGGTTTTCCATGCAGAGTATCATGTTGTCTGCGAAAAATGAAAGTTTGACTTCTTGTTTGCCAATTCTGATGCCTTTTATTTCCTTTTGTTGTCTGATGGCTGACGCTAAGACTTCCAGCACTATGTTAAACAACAGTGGTGAGAGTGGACATCCCTGTCGTGTTCCTGATCTCAGGGGGAAAGCTCTCAGTTTTTCCCCATTGAGGATGATGGTAGCTGAGGGCTTCTCATAGATGGCTTTTATGATGTTTAAGTAAGTTCCTTCTATCCCGACTTTCTCGAAGGTCTTTATAAGAAGGGATGCTGTATTTTGTCAAATGCTTTTTCTGCATCTATTGACAGGATCATATGGTTTTTGTCTTTTCTTTTGTTGATGTGATGTATCCTATTGATTGATTTGCGAATATTGAACCAGCCCTGTAACCCAGGAATGAATCCCACTTGATCATGGTGGATCATTCTTTTTATGTGCTGTGGGTTTTGATTTGCGAGTATCTTGTTGAGGATTTTTTGCATTCGTATTCATCAAAGATATTGGCCTGTAGTTTTCTTTGCTTGCTGTGTCTCCTCTGTCTGGTTTGGGAATCAAAGTGATGCGGGCTTCATAGAGTGAATCCGGAAGTTTTCCTTCCATTTCTATTTCTTGGAATAGCTTAAAAAGAATAGGTATTAACTCTGATTTAAATGTCTGGTAGAATTCCCCAGGGAAGCCATCTGGCTCAGGGCTCTTATTTCTTGGGAGATTTTTGATAACTGATACAATTTCTTCACATGTTATGGGTCTGTTTAGATTTTCTGTCCCTTCCCGTGTGAATTTTGGTATTGCATGTGTGTTTAGGAAATTGTCCATTACTTCTGGGTTGTCCAGTTTGTTGGCATATAATATTTCATGGTATTTCCTGATAACTGTTTGTATTTCTGAGGGATTGGTTGTAATAAATCCATTTTCATTCGTGATTTTGTCTATTTGGGTGCTTTCTCTTTTCTTTTTGAGAAGCCTGGCTAGAGGTTTGTCAATTTTGTTTATTTTTTCAAAAAAAAAAAAAAACAACAAAACAAAAAAACTCTTGGTTTCGTTGATCTGTTCAACTGTGTTGTTTGTTGTTGTTGTTATTTTCTTTTCTTTTCTTTTTTCTTTGGATTCTATATTGTTTATTTCTGCCCTGATCTTTATTATTTGTCTTCTGCTGGGTTTGGGGTGCTCTTGCTGCTCTGATTCTATTTCCTTTAGGTGCACTATTAGATTTTGTATTTGTGCTTTTTCTAGTTTCTTGAAGTAGTCCTAGATTGCAATGTACTTTCCTCCTAGGACTGCCTTTGCTGCATCCCAAAGAGTTTGGATTGTTGTATTTTAATTTTCATTGGTTTACATATATTTTAAAATTTCTTCTCTCATTGCCTGATTGGCCCATTCGTTCTTTAGTATGGTGTACTTTAACCTCCATGTTTTTGGAGGTTTTCCAGACTTCTTCCTGTGATTGATTTCAAGTTTCATAGCACTGTGATCTGAAAATGTGCATGGTATGATCTCAATTCTTTTATATTTATTGAGGGCTGCTTTATGATCCAGTATGTGGTTTATCTTGGAGAACGTACTGTGTGCACTCTAGGAGAAAGTGAATTCCATGGCTTCAGGATGTAGAGCTCTAAATATATCTGTCAGATCCATCTGGTCCAATGTGTCATTCAGGTCCACTGTTTCTTTAGTGATTTTCTGTCTAGTTGATCTATCCATTGCTGTAAGTGCAGTATTAAAGTCCCCTGCAATTAGAACATTCTTATCAATAAGATTGCTTCTGTTCGTGATTAATTGTTTTCTGTCTTCGGGTGTTCTGAATTCAGTGCTTAGACATTTATAATTGTTAGCCCTTCCTTATGGATAGACTCTGTAATTATTATATAATGCACTTCTTCATCTCTTATTAATGCCTTAACTTTAAAGTCCAGTTTTTCCGATAGAAGTATGGCTGCTCCAGATTTCTTTTGACTTCCAGTAGCATGATAGATATTCCTCCATCCCCTCACTTTCAATCTGTAGGTGTCTTCAGGTCTAAAATGAGTCTCTTGTAGACAGGAAATAGATGGATTTTTTCTTAATCCATTCTGATACCCTATGTCTTATGACTGGAGCATATAATCCATTGACATTCAGTGTTATTACTGACAAATATGAGTTTAGAGTCATTGTGTTCTCTGTAGGATTCATGCTTGCAGTGGTGTCTCTGGTATCTTGCGTTCCTTGCAACATTTCCTTCATAGAGTCCCCCTTAGGATTTCTTGTAGGGTTGGCTTAGTGGTGATGAATTCCTTCAATTTTTGTTTCTTTGAGAAAACCTTTATCTTTCCTTCTATTCTGAATGACAGGCCTGCTGGATAAAGGATTCTTGGCTGCATATTTTTTCTGTTCATCACATTGACGATTTCCTGCCATTCCTTCCTGGCCTGCCAAGTGTCAGTAGATAGGTCTGTAACTACTCTGATAGATCTTCATTTGTATGTTAGGGCCCTTTTATCCCTAGCTGCTTTCAGAATTCTCTCTTTCTCCTTATATTTTGCCAGTTTCAGTATGATATGTCATGCAGAAGATCGATTCAAATTGTGTCTGAGGGGAGTTCTCTGTGCCTCTTGGATTTCAGTGTCTATTTCCTTCCCCAGATTGGGGAAGTTCTCGGCTGTAATTTGTTCAAGTACCACTTCCACCCCTTTCTCTCGCCCTTCTTCTGGAATTCCTATGATACGGATAGTGTTCTGTTTGACTGCATCACTCAGTTCTCAAATTCTCCTTTCGTGCCCCTGAATCAATTTATGTCTCTTTTTCTTGGCTTCCTCTTTTTCTATAATTGTGTTTTCTAATTCCCCTATTCTCCTCTCTGCCTCTTCAATCCGTGCAGTGGCCACCTCCATTTTATTATGCACCTCATTGATAGCATTTTTTTATTTCATCACAACTGTTTTTAAGGTCCATAAACTTTGTAGCAATAGCATCTCAGGTGTGTTCCATGCCTTTTTCAAGCCCAGCGATTAATTTTATGACTATTGTTCTAAATTATTGGTCAGTTATGTTGCTAATAGCTGTTTTGAGCAATTCTTTAGCTGTCACTTCTTCCTGGAACTTCTTGAAAGGAGAGTTCTTCCGTTTCATCATTTTGGCTAGCTTTCTGTCCCTTGTCAGTTTTAAAAGCTTGTTAGGCGCTCTGTACCTGCGAGTACTGCCGTATTAATGGAGGCTCATTGACTGTCTAGGGCATGTCCATTCAGGAAGTGTTCTTTTAGTGGTGTCCCTTGGTCTCTCTTTTTGTGCCTTTGTTTGTTTTCTTTCCCTACTCATCGTGAAATTTGGGACTCTTCACCATGTGTACTTTGGCTTGTTTCTTGAGTTAGCCCTGGAAAGGAAATCAGACAGACAAACAAACAGGGATCAAAAGCACGCAAATGCGCAAATAAATGAAACAAACAAGCAAACCAAAAGGGAAAACAAAAACAAAAACAAGAAAAGACAAAGGAAAGGCTAAAGGCATAAAACCAGAAATCCCAGCTACAAGTAGAGAGCAGGGTGGAGGCAGTGCTGATGGAAGAGCATATACAAAGAGAGAAATGACAGGGGTAGGGAGAAAAGGAAATTGAACATTGACCAGGCATAGAGATAAAAAGTCTTAATCCAGAGAGAGAAAAAGGAGAATATGGCAGGAGGTGAGGAGAAAAAAAGAAAAAAAACGAAGATAATGTTAGCCAGAGAAAATATATAGTCTGATTATTTCAGAGAGAGGGAAAGGAAGATAAGGATGGGTGTGTAGACCATGCATCAAGAGGATGGATTATATATGCCTGTTTAAGCAAACCTATAACCAGAATATCTGATCAAGAGGAGGGGAGAGATAAGAATGAGATAAGGGAGAATACATCTGAATAGCAAGATTTGATCTAGAGTTAATCACGGCAATGAGTCAGTGTTGATCTTGGAAGAGGGCCTGTTTCTGCAGCACATATCCGGGCTCTGGTAACAAAGCAGCTACCTAGAGCAGATGGGCATGGTTTGGCATAGGCAGGTCTTGCCTCCACTGTAGATCCCACAGGCCACTCCCTGAGGCCTCGCCTTGGTGGTTGTGGGGAGAAAAATGGCAACCCCCCAGTCCTTTCTCGAACCATGTGTTGCAAATCACTCTTTTGGGTCCGATCTCACTGTGCCACGGGCGTGGCCAAGGGGGCCCATGTTCTATGTCCCTCACCCAGCCTCGTTTCCAGATCTTACTCCGTGTGTATTAATGATACTGAGATACTGCCTGACATGTAATCCCACAAGCTGGGGTGCTTCCTAGCAGGCGATCAAGTAGGGGACTGGTTCCTCCTGATGCCAACTACGACTGCATCCCTTGCGTACTGTCTATACCGGAGGGAATTTCTGGGACTGGGGCGCCCAGCCCAAAGAAATCTCTGCAGTTAGAGATTGGCTCTCTCTCTGAAAGTCCTGCGGTTAGAGATGGGATGATAGGATCCTTCTCCATCCTGGGCCGAGGTTTTACTCTTCTCCAGGTACAGTTCTAAAATTTCCTCACTGTTCTTTCTCTTCCCTTTGTCTCTCCACAGAGGGGGGCTCCCTCCCCTCCGTGGCTCCGTGTCCTGGCTATGTTTTTATCTTCCCCATTTTTCAATCACGCACCTTTGAGGCTGTCTTCTTAGTAGATTCCATCTCTTTTCCTCCCAGACTCTTGCAGTTCAGAGTCCTTTGACTTCAGCCCTTCTTTGTTTGAGAGATGCAGGCAAGAAGTGTGGAACTCCCTATTTCTCTGCCATCCCCCCTCAGATAAATGTTTTAACAAATTTTTTAAAAAAGTGAAATGTCTGGGTCAAAGAATAAGAATGACTTTTTTTCTAAAGAGAGAGAGAGAGAGGAGAGAGAGAATGTGCACATGCACATGCGGGGAAGGGGTAGAGGGGAAGAGAGAATCCTAAGCAGGCTCCACACTGTTAGCCCAGAGCCTGACATGAGACTCAGACTCAGGAACTGTGAGATCATAACTTGAGCCAAAATCAAGAGTTGGCCACTCAACCAACTAAGCCACCCAGGTGCCCCAAGAATGACTTTTGAATGGTTGGGCATAGTGTAGGAAATTAGACACTCCTGCACTGTTAGTGGAGAAATATATTGGTGTAAATATCCTTAGGAAATTGTCTCTTACAATTTAAAATATTGATGGACTTCTTCTGGGAAACCGTAGAGCATGGACTCAAATCTTGAAACTGCCCTAAATCTCAAGCCATGCTTCACTGGGTTATTTGGCCTCCACAATTAGAAATACCTTGTATACAGAATACTAGTACTTTAAGTTTGAAAATCAATTCAAATATTAAAATGCAAAGATGTAAATAAAACCTCATTTTTTAATGTTTGTTCATTTTTGAGAGACAGGGTGTGATCAGGGGAAGAATAGAGAGAGAAGGAGACACAGAATCCAAAGCAGGGTCCAGGTTCTGAGCTGTCAGCACAGAGCCCGACACAGGGCTCAAACTCACGAACTGTGAGATCACCTGAGCTGAAGTCAGACACTTAACCGATTGAGCTACCCAGGTGTCCCCCACCCCCCAAAAAAAGAAAAAAAAAAAAACCTTAAAGGGCATATAAAATGAAGTAGCAGGGGCGCCTGGGTGGCTCGGTCGGCAGAGCTTCTGACCCTTGATTTTGGTTCAGAGCATGATCTCACGGTCCCAGAATCAAGCCCTGTGTCAGGCTCTGTGCTGAGCGTGGAGCCTGCTTGGGATCCTCTCTTTCTAAAAAATAAACAAACATTAAAAAAATACAAAAAGCAAAATTTGGCCGTATATAATACATAATACATGAAAAGAAAATGTACATTAGGGTCCAGTTTTCTGGGGCAATGTATTTTCCAACATGATTTGAAATGTATATATATGTAATCTAATTATACAAATGTAAAGCAGATAATATTAACGCATGCCCATGCGCTTGCTCACTCGCGCTCTCTCTCTCTCTTGCTTTCCTCTGAGATAAGGACAATAATACTGTTACAAAACTGAGTGCCCACAGACATGCATATAGGTCCAGAACATTCTTCCTACACATACTAGACACCCAGAAATCTATATCTGCCAGATATAAGGAAAGCCTCTCCTCATTTCTATCACCAGTTTGCAAAAGCCTCCCTTTCCTAAGATCAGAAAAGCAGTAGATCTAGCATTAATCAAGAGGGGGATAATTATCTCTATTTCTAATTGCATATAATGAAAAATACTAATTTTGTAAGAGAAGAATTCAATAACATGCTAATTTTACAAGCAGGTTATGAAACAGTTCTGCAACCCATTGTTTTTCTAGAATAAAGAGATGTGGGTAGAAATGGTTGAGATGTATGGATTTTCAAAAGTGGCTTTGTTGATCCCAAATCTACATTGTTGTCTACATTCATTTAACAAATACTAATTAAGCCCCATTATATGCCAGACTCTGTCAGCTCAAAGTGACTCTTAACCTGCAAACTTTGTGGTCTGAACAGATTTCTCCAGCTAGTTCAAGACAGATATCTTCACTTAGTCCAAGGCACCTGGACACTTCCCCTGTCCCCAACCCCCAAGCAGGAGTGACTGGCTCCTTGTCACAGACCATCATCCCTGGTCTCCTCACAGAAATCTGTCCTTGAGACCTGAAAATTCACCATTGAAATAGAACCAGCACATGGGGCGCCTGGGTGGCTCAGTCTGTTAAGCGTCCGACGTTGGCTCAGGTCATGATCTCACGGTTCATGGGTTCCAGCCCCGCGTCGGGCTCTGTGCTGACAGCTACCTCAGAGCGTGGAGCCTGTTTTGGATTCTGTGTCTCCCTCTCTCTCTCTGACCACTCCCTGCTCATGCGCTCTGTCTCTCTCTCTCTCAGAAATAAATAAAACGTTTAAAAATAAATAAATAAATACATAAATATGCAAATACATAAATACATAAATAAATAAAGGAATTAAAAAAAATAAATAGAACCAGCACAGTAGGTGGAGGAACCCTTAGGATGTTGAGGCAGACCAAGAGTGAGGACACAATTTCTGTTCTGCCACTGACTTGGCTGAGAAATCCTAGGAAATGGACCTAACCCCTGTGAGCCGAATATTCATGGTCTCACAGGGACTGTGGAGACAGTCATCATGGGGTTTCTGTGAGGAGGTCAAAGAAATCTAATGAGTCTTCCCAACACTGAGCAACTGTTGGCTGCTGCAGGGCAAGTGTTGGTTTACTTCTCATCTTGTTCTTTCCCTACCATAATGCCATTGCAATGTGCTCAGTGGCCTAACGATGATGTAGACAGAATTCCAAGCTGTCACGGGAAGTAGCCATGTGAACACACATGATGTCATAAAGGATACTCATGACCGTTTCTCCGTGGGAGGATCAGTTGGTACTTGGTGGCGGTTGGGGGTAACTCAGGCAGCCTGGGTGAGAGGCACCAGCTGATTTGCCATACTCCTGTTATTGCCTTTGATTCTGGCAGAACGACGGCAAGACAGGGATCGTGCTGAGATGCAAACCTTCAGTAAGTGAATGTGCGTGTGTGCGTGTGTGTGTGCATGTCGTCCCTCTGGTTTTTTAATCACGTGCCCACTCTCCTGTGAGAGTCCCAAAACAAGTCTATGCCTAAGATTGCTCTGGTCTGAATCACCTTGATGAGGGAGGCCTCTGTCCCTGTTTAGGCACCCAACTTAGCCGGTTGGTCTGGGGATTGCTGTCGTTGTTAGCTAGCTCACTTTTACACTTTCCCCTTGCCAACGTTATTTCTGAAGTAATGTCAGTTCTCAAAAATGACTCTGATGCCTCCATACACCATATGTTGACCACAGGCCCTCATTCCTCCTTTTAATAGTTGAGTTTTTCCTTTCATTGGTGGATTTTCAGGAAAACCAGTTGGTTTCCTGCCATTCTCCAAACTTCATTAATAAGGTTCCTCTTTGTCGTTGTTATTGTTGTTTAGTATCACTATGAACTCATGGCTTTTTAACATGTTGGTGGCTTGAAACTATTGTTACATTGTTTTGAGCAGCAGACTGAAGTGATTTGACTTATGTTCTGCTGCTGGGATGAAAACAGATGGTAAGGAAGGGAGCAAGGATGAAAGTAGAGGGGCCAGCTAGAAGTCAGTAGAATCCAGAAGATAGATGTTGGTGTCTTGGCCAAGGTGGTGGTAATAATGGTGATGGTAAGAAGTGGCTAGATTCTGGATGTACTGGAGAGATGGAGTGAGAGAATTTCCTGATGAGTTAGATGTGGAGTGTGAGAGAAAGAGGGAGCACTCCAGGCTGCTTTCAAGTTTTGAGGCCTGAGCCATAGCATTTATGGGTCGAATGCTCTATCCATGTTTAATTCCACTTCCGGTGCCACACAGGAAAAGTCCCAAAGGCTGTGAGTAGCAGGATTGTCCTGACAGCAAGGCCACACAGTGAAAGCAATGAATCCCCAGAGGAGTTAATTTGAGGCCTGGTCATAATCACTACACCATTGAGCAATCAGCAGTGAACAGATTTTTACTCATAAGCGTGCCCTGAGACAGCATGCAGTAATTGAGGTACAAAATGTACAGCACACAAACCGAGAGAGCCTGAGATATTAGAATCCAAAAGGAAGCTGGTTTCTGCCAGTCTGGTTACCTTAATCCTCCCCCTACTGCCCACCCAAACCACTAGTATTATTATCTGTTGGTACACTGTTTCAGTTGAACGTGGTAAAAATAAAATACCCTTAGTGAGTCCAGTTTGGGAGAGAGAATTGGGACTCTTCTGTAGATGCCAGGAAACCCCCAAATCTTTCCACATGATGAATTATATGTGTTGGCAGGGAGAACTTGTGGGGGGAGGGGGAAGGGTGAACATCAATACAATGACTAGGGGTAAATACAGGGTGAAATACCACGAAAACATGGTCTAAGTATACCTGTGGCTACAATGTCCAAGAAAGTAGGCTTCAGAGCAAAGACAATTGATAAGAGACAGAAAGAGGTGTTACATGATGATAAAAGGATCCACCAGGGAGTCATCATGGCCCTATATGTGTACGCACCAAACAACAGAGCCTCAAAGTACACGTAGCAAAGACTGATAGAGCTGAAAGAAGAAATAACCATATACATAATTATAGTTGGGGCCTTCAACTCCCTCCCCCCCCCCGAGCAAGGGATAAAATTACTAGAGGCAAAACCAACAAGGATATAGGACATCTAAATAACATAATAACTTAACAGGATCTACATGATGTAAATAGAGCACTCCACCCAACGACAGCAGAGTGCATTTTCCCCCTAATATTGATGTAACATTCATCAAGCTAGGTCATCTCCTAGACCACCAAACAATCCTCAACAAATTTTAGAAGAATTGAAATCACACAGAGAACATTCTCTGGCTATAAAGGACCTAAATTGGAAATCAATAATAGAAAGAATAAAGAAGAATCCCTACACACTTGGAAATGGTAGTTGACTTATCATTCCAGTGTGTCATTCGGATCCTTGTTATAGAGGAGCTGCTTTTAGGAAAAGTTGTCTCCTCAGCTGAAAGGCATTTCAGTCTGGGCAAAAAGAAAGCTCACTCTGGATATTTCTTTTTTTTTTTTTTTTTTTTTTTGT
>NW_024082214.1:0-41801 GCF_003009895.1 Hyaena hyaena | reverse complement strand
CCATCCATGTTGCTACACATGGCCAGATTTCATTGTTTCTCATTGCCATGTAGTATTCCATGGTATAGATAAACCACATCTTCTTGATCCATTCATCTGTTGATGGACACTTAGGCTCTTTCCATGTTTTAGCTATTGTGGAGAGTGCTGCTATGAACATTGGGGTGCATGTGCTCCTATGCCTCAGCATTTCTGTATCCCTTGGGTAAATTCCTAGCAGTGCTATTGCTGGGTCATAGGGGAGTTCTATTGTTAGTTTCCTGAGGAACGTCCACACTGTTTTCCAGAGGGGCTGTACCAGTTTACATTCCCACCAACAGGGTAGGAGGGTGCCCGTTTCTCCACATCCTCGCCAGCATCTAGAGTTCTCTGATTTGCTCATTTTAGCCACTCTGACTGGCGTGAGGTGGTATCTCAGTGTGGTTTTGATTTGTATTTCCCTGATGTCACTCTGGATATTTCAAACTGAGTATTGTTGACAGCAAGGCTGGAGGGAGAGGGACAACTCAGGAAGCTGTTACATCAGTCCCACCTGACATTAAAGCTTGTACTACACCAGCAAAGGAAATACAGCTTTCTGAGTGTTAGTGGGATCAGTTTGGTGGCTGATTGATTATATTTGGGAAGCATGAGAGAGATTGCCTCTCTGGTATTGGTGTGGTTGTTAAACCTGAAAGAAGGCACAGTTCAGATGCCTTCCTGGTGTATGGCTGGTTTCCAATCTAACCCATGGATGCACACATCTCTGTGTGTGTTTTGTTGTTGTTGTTGTTGTTGTTGTTGTTTTGGGTTTTTTGTTTGTTTGTTTGTCTTGTAATAAATCCTACTTCATTCTTTAAAAGGCTCAATACAGCTTCCTCTTCCCCTGCTCCTCCTCGGTCACCTCCTCCTCCTCCTTCCCCAAGACTCCTCTCCTGATAGTGCCATTTGTCAAATAAGGCTCCCCTATCTGGACAATCAGAGGAATTTCCTTTCTGGGTTTTGTGGGATTGGACCATTAGGGCAGGTTGACATTTTCCTTGCCCTACCATGGTGTTAGTCTAAGACGTGGTACATGGTATGTGAACCACTGATGTGTCTTCAAACTTGTATTTTTGTTCCCCTTTTGAGAACCCAATGATGGTGGTAGTTCACATCAAGGAAGAAAGAGGGTTTGGAGTTCTTTCCTAGGTAATTTTGGCAAGAGGAGCCCTCATTATGAACGTGATGGATATGAGCCTCAGCTTTCACACCTCCAGGAGGATGATGGAAATGTGATGATGAGGGATATCCAGGAGTACACCCAAGTAAGACAGTAAGTGATCAGGCAACCTGGTTAGCATGCAGCAGCCCCTGGGACTATGCAGCTCTTTCACTCCCCTTTGGTCTTCTTTTTCTTCTCTCACTGGAAAACTGAAGAACGCTAGAAGTGGAATAATGGTTGAACAATCCTACTTGTAGTCCTGGTGATAGAGAGGTGAGGGTGTATAGAAGAAGACTTTCTTAGCATTTATGGCCACCCTCCTCCTCTCCACTTTCCCTCTGCAGCATTCCCTATAGCACCCGACGCAACAAGAGGAGAGCAAAATGGAATAATGAAGGCCATATCCATATTACTGTCTGGAAAGATAGAGAACCTCTGAAGAGAGAAATGGGGAAGAACACACAAGATGGAACCCCAGGGAGCTGGTTCAAGATCACCGTGAGTGTCTTGGCGAGATCTGCATTAGATAGAATATCCTGGAACCCTATAAAAGGAAGACCACATTAAACAACCTTACATTGATTACTTGGAGGAGAGCTTTCCAATGGAGAGAAAGAGGGTTTAGGAAATCCATATTTCGCACAAAAGTAAGAAATAATGCTAGTGGTTCCTTCTTTAGAAGCCCTGTACGGCTCAGTAGAGGGTTGGAAAAAACACTGTTGGGTCTGTTTTCCAGCTTTAATTCCATGTTGTCTCTCCTCACTCTCATCCCTTCTTTTCACCTTTAGATTCCCTGTGGGGGAAAGTATGACAAGACATGGCTAGTGAATTCAATCCAGAACCATTGCAGTGTCCCCTTCACTCCAGTGGATGTAAGAGAGGATGGTGAAGCCAGATGAGTGGACACAGAGAAGTTGGGGGACTGGGGGGTAGCCCACTGAGCAGAAAGACTCTATACTTCAAAATTATTGCTGCCTCCCTCTCCTGTAGTTTCACTACGTGAAAAACCAGGCTCGGTTCTTTGTCCAGGATGCTGGCATTGCCTCTGCGTTGAAAGATGTCAGCTACAAGATCTGTGATGAGGAGAACCAAAAGGTATGTGCTGAGGGCATTACCTGTACCTAGTCCCAGGGTGGGAGGAGAGGCCAGGGGCTGGTGGTCTTCTTTGAAAGTAGAGTTCTTGGTGCTTACCCCTCTGCACCTTCTTGCAGATATCGATCTTTGTCAATCCCTCTAATGTACCGTACTCTGTGCGGTATAAGTTGGAGCCAGAAGAAATGGAGCAGCTAAAGGTAATGCAGACTCAAGGCCCATTGTGTGCTCACACCCAGGCCCATCTCTTCTTCCCCCAGCCCCCGACTTCCCTATCGCCACCGGAGCCTCACAGTGGCTTTCTCCATCTCTCTCTGCAGCTGACCATGAACAAACGCTATGATGTCTTCCAGCAAGCTCTTGACCTCCAGAGGCTCCGCTTTGACCCAGGTACAGTTGATAGCAGTAATGCTAGGGCAGGTGAGGGCACAGGGATCTGCCTGGGAGGGAGACTGAGGGATGGATATGTGGGGAGGGGTTGGTGCTAGCCCTAGACCCCTCTCAGCCTTCTGATTGCCTCCTCTTGGCTTCCTGAAGACTTGGTGGACCATGATATTGATATAATCCTGAATCGAAGAAACTGCATGGCTGCCACCCTGCAGATCATTGAAGAGAATTTCCGTGAGGTAAGGCCTTAGTCCCAGTGCTGTTATTAATAGTAGGGGGTGGAAGGAACTCATGGGGTGGAGGACAGATGTCTCTGAGGCCCTAGATAGTAACTGTCGCTCTAACTCTTCTTCACCAAAAGCTGTTGTCCTTGAACTTGAGCAACAACAAACTGTATGGGCTGGATGGCCTGTCTGACATTATACAGATGGTACCCACAGTCAAGATCCTGAACCTCTCCAACAACGAGGTGGGACGAGGGAGTCAGATCAAAGTTGGGGTTGACGGTGGGTGGTAGTGCTCATGATAGTGATGACAGGAGGCAGGAGAAGGTACCTGTGTGGAAAGGTGGGGGCTGGGGGTGCAGGGACCCGTGTGTCTCTCTTTCCCTGGGACTCCTTTACAGCTTCCTCCCCATATTTCTCAGCTGAACTTGGTGTGGGAGTTAAACAAGATAAAAGGGCTGAATCTTGAAGAGCTTTGGCTAGAAGGGAACCCATTGTGCGACACCTTCCCAGACCAGTCCACCTACATAAGGTCAGTGCGAACCCCTCTCACCCTTCATGGGGACCTTTGCCCCCTGGGAGCCTGAACTGTCCCTGAGAATGCATGTATGCAGAAAGCTGCAACCCTGGTCCTCTGGAAGGACCATAGGCTCCACCTTCTCCTCTCTCTGTGTCCCTCACCTGTAAGGAATTTCCTTCCTCTGACCCGCTCACCTGTTCTCCTGGTCTGGGGTCTGTTTCCACCTCTCTGCATTCAGTGTCCTTTAGCATGCCCTCCAAGAGTTTGCTTCAGGAAGCAGGGCTCCTCCTCTTCACCAGGACCAGGAGTGATGAACGTTGAGCCAGATACTGGTGTCCTGGACTGAGAAGGGTCCTCCAGCCCAGGGCATCAGGCTGAGACAGGCCTTCCTACTCCCTGCTGAGATGGCACTTCCCTCCCTTTTTCTGAGAGGGGACCTCCTTCCCTTGCTCCAGAATGGTTCCCCCTCGAGTCTCAGGCTGCCATGGTGGTTTTCCTGCCCCATGCTGAGGGCCGAGGCTCTGAATGACTGCCATGATGAAATCCATTCCTCTGACCCAATGCCAGGAACTTGGCCCTCCTTGGGAGAAACCGAAGTTCCCTGAGTCAAGGGGCTAGAGACTTCCAGTGAGCAGGGGGTTTCCGGATGCAGGAGTGGGAGGCAGAGGGCTGAGGTGCTTGAGGAGACAAGAATGGAAGGCAGAGGGCTGAGGTGCTTGAGGAGACAGAAGGACAGGACTTTCAGAGGCACTGCCTCCTCCCCACCCCACCCCCACATGTCACATCATCCTGACTGCTCCTTCAGAGCCCTGGGTAACCCAGCACAGGTATGATTCCTCAGGCTAGGAACTGACTGAGACAGGCACAGGTGCACAGGGGCCATCAAGAGGGAAGGTGGTGATCATAAGAGGGGGCCACGGGCCCTCAGCCCCATGCTGACTTGGGGCTTGACCCTCTAGACCTTCTGGGGAAGGTCTCCTGCCCCTGTGGCTGTGTCATTCCCCATGCCCAGCTCAGGCTAAGTTCACACAGGTGACAAAGTTTCAACCACATTCCAGTGGGCCCCCAGCCCAACACCTGCGTGTTTTCCATTCCTACCTCAGCTGCCAGGGCCAGCCAGGGCAGATGAAGGAAAAGGCTGCAGCCAGGGAGCCATTCCCCCCTTCTTCTCTCTTCCTCCCTGGCCCCCACCACCATAGTAGAGCTTTTTTTTCCCCCCTTTCCCTTTGCTTTGCTCTCTCTTCCTCCTTTGTCTCTACTCCCCTTTGTCTCTCTCTCCCCTCCCTTCCTACCTTCGCCCTCTCTTCTGTCTTCATCCCCCCCCTCCCTCCCTGCCACCTGGGTCTTGCCTCACTCACCTCCCTGCCTCAGCATCTCGGGCCATCCCCGGAGGTGTCACGGTCCTGCAGAATTCTGGGCCCCTAGTGAGGTAGCAGAGCCCTGGGCTCCCACCCCATCCCCTATTTTCTCTGGAGCCTTCAGTAGGGACCTGGAGGAAGGAAGGGAGGCAGGGAGGGGAAGGCAGCCCTGGACTCTGGACTCTAAATGTTGCTTCTTGGGTCACTGAAGAAGGGAGTGAGGGTAGTCCAGGTGGGAGCTACCTAGTGGAAAAGAGAGGGAGGGGAGATAGGGGAGAAGGGAAGGAGGGAGGCTTTGCAGCCTTGACCTATCAGTAACCTCTTTCTATTTTGGGTTTTGGACAGTGCCATCAAGGATTGTTTTCCTAAGTTGTTACGTCTGGTAAGTGCCTGCATTCATCACTGTCTTTTACTAACATTGATCATCTCCACACCTGCCCTCAAGCCCTTTGGGTCTTGCCTAGATTGCATATTTGTGCCAGACCCTTACCCGCTTTAGGAGACCAGGACTCCTATAAAAGACAGGAGTATAGTCTCTCGAAAAATGTCCGTGTGTGCGCACACGCGTGCGCGCAACACACACACACACACACACACACACACACACACACGTTGCATATAATAATAGAGACTTCCAGGACCTCATGACGAAGACACCCACTGTAATCTTGTCTGTAATTTCCAATGCCCCTTCATAGCTGACCTCTGACCCTCACCCTCTCTTGGGCTCATCTTCTCAAACCTGATCATCCAGGGCCACCCCCTGGACTCCATTGCTGACTTCCTCTTCCCTTCTTCAGGATGGACAGGAGTTATCCCCACCAGTTACCGTTGATATTGACACACCCTACTTAATAAAGCCCTGCAAGGTGAAGGAAAATGATCAAATGGCATCTGGAGTATTGCAAGGGAGGCTTTATCAGCCACAAAGTCTCAAAAGTCTTTTGATTCCAGGAAAGCTACAAAGGATCTGAGACACTGAAGAGTCTAGTCTTGCAATTCCTGCAGGAGTAAGCACACCTGGGAATCTAAGGGAGGGGAGGCCTAGGATAGGTGAGGCCACCCAAGCTGAGGACTGCTGACTGGGTGTTCAATATCTCATTTGGGGTCCATACCACAGAGACAGACTGTCCTTATTACTCCCCCACAGGTACTACTTGACCTACGACTCTGGAGACCGCCAGGGTCTTCTCGGTGCTTACCATCATGAGGCCTGCTTCTCCCTGACCATTCCCTTCAACCCCGAGGACCTAGCCCCGTGAGTAGCAAAGCTCAGATTCTGCTTCTGGGCCATGCGGACACCCAGCGGACACAGGGCAGCTCCTAGAAACACTCACACTGGCCAGACCATCACCTCCCGTCCCTCTTTCTCTCCTAGAAGCAGCTTGTGTGAGTACTCCAAGGAAAGCAGGAATATGAAGAAGCTCAAGGACCCCTGTGCGTGTGTGATGGGGAAGATTAGGCAGGGAAAGGGGATGTGAAGGAGTAATTATAGGGCCCAGGGTGTGGCAACCCCTGACCTTCGCTTGCTTCTCCTCACCCCATAGACCTGTGGGTTCAGCTGCTGAAGCACACAAAACGTGACATCGTGTGCGCCCTTGGTGTGCTTCCCAAAACTCAGCATGACCTCAGCTCCTTTGTGGTGGACATGTGGTTCCAGACGGTGAGCCCCTGCTTCCTCCCAAGGGCAGCCCTAGAAAGCCACTGGTGGGTAGCAAGTTTAGGTGACTTAGCAGCTGGGCTCTTCCCTTTTAGGAGATGATGCTCTGCTTCTCTGTCAATGGTGTTTTCAAAGAAGGTGAGTGTGTGTAGAGCCCCTTTTCAGATGCCCCACTGCTCCCTCCCCCATGGCTGGGCTCCCTCTGATAACTCTCTCACCTTCCCTGATCCCTTTCCTTCCCTTCCTATTCCTGCGGTGTTCTCCCACCTCCACTCTGCCCCCAAGCCATCCTGGTCTGAGCTGGGTCTATGCCTGTCTGCCCCACACAACTTTGGCACTAGCGACTCAGTCTGTGGAGTTTGATAGCTGTCATCCCAGATTCTTACTCTGAGAACTACTTAGGGTGGTTACTTAACCTCTAAGTTTCCTTGTTTGCAAAATGGGGCTAATAATACCCACCTCTTGGGCAGCTGCAAGAAATGAATCAAGTGAACTTGTGAAGTGGTTGCCACAGCACCTGTCACATAGTAGGGGCCCTATCACTGGAAGCAGATTGCTCCTACTGTTGCCATCTCCATACCAGACACCAAGGCTCCCAATGAACAATTGTCCCCCTCAGCATGAGTATCAAGTCAGACCCTGACTGGGGAAAACTGTGTGGGCATGTGAAACATGTGCGACTCTAAGAGGGGTATTGCTGTTTGTTGTTGAAGTGGAAGGAAGATCTCAGGGTTCTGTTCGTGCCTTCACCCGGACCTTCATTGTTACACCTGCCAGCAATTCCAGGTGAGTGCTGTGTTGTAGGTGGGAATGCCCATCCCAGCCCAGCCCCAGAGGTGTGGGAGTGTGGGAGTGTGGTGGTGTAGACATCTTGGTTTTCTCAGTATTGTGGAAAGCCAACAGGTAGATCCAAGGAACAGTCTAGTCTGATGGTTAAGAGCATGGGCTCTGGAGTCAGAGCACTGGGTTCTCTTCCTGACCCCCACATTCGCTAGGTGTGTATGACCTTGGTTAAGTCACATGACTTCTCTGACTCATTGTCTTCCTTGGAAAATGGGGATTAGGCTGTCCACCCCCTTGGGCTACTGTAAGGGATAAATGTGAGTGTAAACTCATCCCTGGGCTGCAGGGTAAGTACAGATCTAGTGAGGCTGGTAGACAGTCTCTGCAAAGGTGGTCTCTGTGGGTTGGGTAGAGGTACCAGCCAAGGAATCCGGAGGACAGGCACAGTAGGGATGTGGAAGGTACCGGGTTGCTGAGTGGCAGTGGGGGGTGGGATCGTTGTTAGGGATGTGGAGTTGTACATCCACCCAGTTGCCCGAAAGCCCATTTTCCCTCCAGTATATGCATCGTGAATGATGAGCTGTTTGTGAGAGATGCCACCCCCAGTGAGACTCAGAATGCATTCTCCATCCAAGTGCCTACACCCATCTCCAGCTCCATGTCCATCCTCTCCCAGGAGCAGCAGGAAATGGTGCAGTCTTTCTCCACTCAGTCTGGGATGAAACTCGAGTGGTCTCAGAAGTGAGTGTTGGGTGTGCATGGGAATAAGGGTGGGCTGGACAGCGACCTGGGGGAGGGGTCTAGTGAATCAAAGAAACTCACAGGAAATTTGGAAAAATATTTTTTTCCAAAAAAATAAAGAAAGAAAGAAAGAAAGAAAGAAAGGAGAAAGAAAAAAAAAAGTGGGCCCATGGAAGAGGTATCATACTATTATACATGTGAAGAGTTTAAAAAGCAGTATAATGCTCAATGACATTGTCTTATATACGGAATACCCGAAAGAATCCACCCCAAAAAATTACTAGAACTACTCAGCAGTGTTGCAGGATAAAAGTCCAATATACAAAACTCATTTGTATTTCTATGTATTTGCAATGAGGAGTCCAAAAATGAAATTAAGAAAACAAGTCTGTTCACAATAGCATCAAAGTAGTAAAATACTTGGAAACAACTGTAACAGAAGAAGCACAAATCTTATACTCTGAAATCTCTAAAGCATTGTTGAAAAAGTTAAAGAATTGGAGAGACACCCCGTTTCCATGGGTTGGAAGATTGCTATATATTTTAATATTGTTAAGATGGCATTAATAGCTAGAGAAATCTACAGATTCAACACAATCCCTGTCAAAATCCTTCTTTGCAAAAATTGACGAGGTTATCCTAAACTTCATATGCAAGTACACCAAAACAATCTTGAAAGAGAAGAACACAGTTAGAGGATTCACACTTGCCAATTTCAAAACTTGCTACAAAGCTCTAGTAATCAAGACTATGTGGTGCTGGCAGATGGACAGTACATGAATCAATGGAGTAGAATTGAGAGTCCACAAACAAACCCTCACATATATGGCCAATTGATTGTGAAACGAGAGTGCTGAAAAAAAAATCTGGTAGAAAGAAAAATAGTCTTTTCAGCAAATGGTACTGTGACAACTGGATATCCACATGGAGTTACCGTATGACCCAGTAATTCCACCTCTAAGTATCTACCAGGAGAAGTGAAAACATATGTTCACTCTAAAACTTGTACAGGAATGTTCATAGCAACATTATTCATAATAGTCAAAAAGTGGAAACAACCCAAATGTCCTTTGGCTGATGAATGGACAAACAAATCTGGTGTGTCCATGTGGTAGAATATTGTTCCGTCATAAAAAGAATACAGTTCTGATATATGCCACGACATGGTTGAACCTCGAAAACATTACGCTAAGTGAAAGGAGCCAGCCTCAAAAGGTCACAGAGTGTATGATTCCATCTATATGAAATGTCCAGCATAGGCAAATCCACGGGGACCAAAAGCAGATTGGCGGTTTCCAGGGCCTGGGGAAAGGGGAGGAATAGGGAGTCATGTCTAATATCTAAGGAGTTTCTTTTTGAGGTGATAAAATTATTTGGGAATTAGACAGTGGTGATGGTTGAGCAATCTTGTGGATATGCTAAGAAAACACTGAGCTTCACACCTTAAAATGGTATGTGCATAAAAAAAAATAATAAAATGGTATGTGCATTATATCTCAATAAAATGATTGGAAACTTTAAAAATTTCCATTTATCTTCTTGAATGTTTTTCTTTATCAATATATATTAAGCTCCCGTGCTCTTTTGGAGAACTCCAATTTTCTGTTTTGAAGTCTAATGGGCATGACATTTTGTGTCAAATGTGATACACATTTTCACTAGGTCGTTCTTCATCATTACACATAGTGCTCACACTGGTGGTGTGTGCATCCCAGCAAAAAGGTGGCCTAGACTTCCATCACATGGTCAGCGCCTCTGTACTGTGATACTAATGGAGGTCATCTGTTCTGCCACTCCAGGTGCCTTCAGGACAACGAGTGGAACTACACCAGAGCTGGTCAGGTCTTCACTATGCTCAAGGTGAGGTCTGGGATCCATTAAGTGGGTTACAGGTGGGTGTTTCTGGGCCTTCAGGAAAGCCAAGAAGGTGGAGGCTGGGTGGCCTGGGCATGAGACTCTGGGATCTGGCTCCTCTAACATCCCAACTCCTTCCCTTTAGAACGAGGGCAAGATCCCAGAGGAGGCCTTCAAACAAATCCCCTAGAAGAAGCCTTGGATATCCACATCATCTTCGTTCTCTTTTCTCCAGCCTAATGCCATGCCCATGACTGGATGGAGGCCTGGTTGACCAAGAAGCCAAAGTTACCTTTGGCTAGCAGGCCAGGTAACATAACCACCTGAAGTAGTTCCGTGTATTTCCCCCACTCATGATTGCTGTTTATCTTCATAATAAAGAGTGGTGCTGCACGTTGTATGATGTGTGTCCTGGATCGCTCTTCCCCTGCCCTGACCATGAGGCAATGGGTCCAGGACTGAAAGGCCCTGCCCTCTCCTCCACATTATTCACACTGGCAGTCCCTTTTAGGTACACCAGGCTTGACTTCATAGGTACTGTGTCAATAAATTCTGATGAGAAGGGACACACACTGCTTTCAGGGATTGGCCTTTGGAAACAGTGTGGCTCAGTCAGATGCGCTACCTGGAGGCCTGCAGAAGTAGGCATGTGACCTGGAACAACAGGGGCTCTGCAAGGGTTGCCTGCTGGCTAGTGAGGGCTGGGGCAGGAAGAAAGATGAGGACTCACCTATTTTACTTCTTATTCCTAAACATTTGAATGCATTCAAAGACATATCATCAACAATTTTATGGTTTGCAGACAGGTGAATGGGAAATGGGCCTTTTCATACCTCTCACCATGCTTGCATTTGTCTTCTCATCCATCCACTCCACTGCCTCCTCCCCCTATATGAAGGCACACTGTGGGAGGGATCTCATTTTAGCACCTGAGAGTGAGGGAGAGTCAGCCTGCCTGCCCAGTGCATTTCTCAGATCACTGACAAGAGTGCTCTGTGTCCATGAGCTTGGGGGTGGGGTGGGGTTCACACATTTAGTTTCACTTCCAGAGAGAAAACAATAGCACACAATCTCACATTAGGGCCAGTCCTGTGAGACCTTTCTCAATGACTGGGAATTAGAAGTTCCGAATTTCAGGCAAGAGTTGAAAGGGGCACTTGTGCAATTTATTGTCCACACTTCTGTAACACTTGGACTTTAGACCACTAGCAGGCATTTTTGAAATTTTTGAAATTAAAATAATAACAGTACCAAATTTCAAGTTGCCATCCTATAAGGGATGACACAGGTGCGATACCACCAGTTTACAAATTATGCCTCTATTATCAAGTCTCACATAAGTTATTTCCTACCACTTGCTACTTTTCAGTTCTTTATGTACATTTACAGGAGGAATCCATATAGTGGTGTGTGAATTTCTTGGAAATATGAACTAGGGGAATAACCACTATTACATAAGGAGTAATTCCAGCTTATTCCATGCAGTGTCTCAGTGATCAAAGACAAGAAGTGCGAAGACAGAGACCGCAGTGCACAACTCGCTGCCACATCGTGAGGAATAGTGGAAGTCTCATATGTTAGCAAGCAATTGCAGTACCTGACTCAAATTAGGCTCTCCTAGCTGTCTGAGTTCCCTCATGGGCAGGGACCATGGAACCCATTCCATGGCCCCTCTACTTCCTCTCTCTACATCATCAGGCTTCCACATCCTTGGCCTCCTTCTCTAGCCAGCTCAGATGTCCCAATCTTCCAGTCACTCATTCTTCTGTCAATTCCCTCAACTCCCTTGACCCCATGATCCTGGGTAAATGCTAGCCCTGCTGTTTGCCTCCTCATATACATGCCTGTGCGCAAACTGTCCTTCAGGACAAGCTTTTGGACATGTAAACACTGAGGCAAAAGGTGTGCCTCGTCAGATTGTTTTTGAAATGAGGAGGGCAACGGTTACTCTCATACATTGTTTCTGAGCATGTAAATTGGCATAGCCGTTCTACAGAATCATCTGGAAAAATTTAGTCATAAACGCACACTCACACACACATCTGTACACATGGTTTTATATATTCCCTTTATATAAAGGGAATCATAATGCTGATACACTTGGTATGCATTTCAGATTAGCTGTCAAATTTATTGACATGAGTTTGTTTATAATACTTCCTATCCTTTTAGATTTTGTGGAATTTGTAGTGATGTCTTTTTTTAATTGAGGTGAAATTCACAAACAAAATTAATCATTTTAAAGTGAACAAATCCATTGGTGTCTAGTACATTTAAAATGCTGTGCAACCACATCTACCTAGCTCCGAAATATTTTCATCACCCCAAAATGAAACCTCATACACTTTAAGCAGTTATTCCCATTTCCCCCCCTTCCCCAGCCACTGGCAAACTATCTGCTTTCTATCTCTATGTATTTTCTCTTCGGGATATTCCACACAAATTGAATCATACAATATGTGACTTTTTGTTTCCAGCCTCATTCACTTAGCATAATGTTTTCAGAGTGCATTCACATTGAAGCCTATTTCAGTACTTCATTCTTCTTTCTGGGTGAATAATATTCCAGTGTATGTATATACCACCATTTGTTTATCCACTCTTCCCTTAATGAACAAATGGGTTGTTTTAACCTTTTGAACATTGTGAATAAAGCTGCCACAAACATTCATGCACAGGAATTTGTTTGAACACCTCTTTTCTATTCTTTTGGGTATACACCTAGGAGTGGAGTAGCTGGGTCATATGGTACTTCTGTGTTTAATGTTGTGAGGAACCATCAAACCATTCTCCACAGCAACAGAAACATGCTACATTCCCACCAGCAGTGTACAAGAGTTCCAATTTCTCCACACCCTCACCAACACTTTTTTAAAAATTATAGCCATTGGGGCGGGTGTGAAGTGGCATGTCATTGTGGTTGCTCTTAATGGAGGACCTAATTTTAGGCTCTTCACCCTCCCTCCCTCCATATTTCTGGGTCCCGTCCCGCTTTTATCTTCCCCAATTCGCACTCACGCACTTATGAGTTTTCCTTCCCAGTGTACCATCTCTTTCTCTTCCCAAACTCCTGTGGCTCAGTGTCCCATGACTTCAGGCCTTCTCTGTTTGAGAGATGAGTGCAGGTGAAATGTACGGTGCTCCCTACTTCTCCACCATCTTGCCTCCTTCCCCAAGCCTATTTTGCTTCACTTTTAAATTCTACCAAATATTCACAGAATTTATACCAGGGAGGAGAAGAGAAGACGGGGTGAAATAAGAGGGTGCCAGTCTCATCTCTTCTCATGAACACAACCAGATAACTATCATATTATTGTAAGTACCCCAGAAATCAACCTGAAGAATGACAGAGCAAACTCCACAACCAAAGGGAGAGAGGAAGCCACATCAAAGAAGATAGGAAGTGTGGAAATGTGGTTTATGGGAGAAATGGATCACAGGTGCTGCAGAGGGGAGGGAGCTGTGGTCATGGAAGTAGGGCGAGAGAGAGAGAGAGTAGAGCACACAAAGGAACACACAAGAAGAACGTTTCCCCCAAAGCCATTGGCTAGGAAAATGAGAGGGGCTGATTGTCTTGTGTTCTTGCAACCAGCAAGTCTTAAAGCTTGGGGTTTTAAAGGTCAGTGGGCTTGGCTGGGATAGAGCCCTGAGGACACTGCCCAAAGGCAGGTAGACAACTGAGGGGCAGATAGCTTGGAAACAGCGTTTGAAGAATGACTAGGGCACACATGGGGGCACACACTCTTCCTGGAGTGTATTCTTGAGGGGCAGATGTCTCTCCCAGGACAAAGGAGCTGACCAGAGCTATTTCTCTCCCCTGACCCTCAGTATAAATGCATAACCACCTGCAGGAAGCAGCACAGCACCCACACTGGGTGTGTAACTTGCTTACACCAAGCCCCACACCCCTGCATTCTGGCGTGACTGCCCTTCTTCGTCAAGCTTGCCTCAGTCCCTGTGTGGTGGACCCCTCCCACCGAAGACTGGCAGAAGGCTCTGCCCATACCACATCTCTAAAGCCTGGAGTTGTAAAGGTCAGGAGGCTTGGCTAAGATAGAGTGTGGAAAGTAATGTCTTGCTCCTGGAGAGAAGGCAGGCAAACAACCTGGAGGCAGACAGAATGGAAAAAGTGATCTGAAAAATACCTGGGACACACAGGGGAGAAATTATTTGCACTTCTCAGAGTGATTCTCTGAGAGGCAGTGTTCACAGAGACGTCTCTCTGGGGACAACGGAGTTGGCTGGTGCCATTTCTGTCCCCCGACCCTCAGCATAAACACAGAGCCATGTTTAGAAAGCAGTGCAGGGCCAACACAGGCTGCCTACCTTGCTTGCACCAAGCCCCACACACCTGTGTCCTGATGGGACTGCCTTTCTCATTCAAGCTTGCCCTGGTCCTGGCATGGCAGGTCCCTTCCCAAGACGACCAGCAGAAACCCCTGCCCACACCATATCTTCTGACCAGAGAGTTCTGCAGGTCTTCAGCTCCAGGGGAAGTAGTATCAGGTCTCATTTAACACCTAGTTAAAACTTGCCATATTCTGGCCATGAACCAAACACTGCCCACAGTACGCAAGAAGAGCCTCTGAAGATGATTGGCCTGAAGGGTAGAGCAGTCAAAACACAGTAGGAGAATGCACCCAGCCCACACCAGAGACAGTTCCTGGAGCTCCAGTCCCTGAACACTACATGGCCTCTTCTTCATAAAGCCATTACCCACAGGGGCAGGAAACATAACTGGCTTTTACAAGACAGACGAAGGCAAAGACTTAGATAGAATGCCAAGACAGAGGAATTAATTAATCCCGAAGGAAATAACAAGGTTAGGCCATGGCTAGGGAATCTAAGCGAAACAGATATAATATGCCTGATGGAGGATTTAAAGCAACGTTCATAAGGATACTCACAGGGCTTGAGAAAAGAATACAAGACATCAGCGTGACCCTTACCACAGAGTCGAAGAAAAGAATCAATCAGAGATAAAAAGTGCAATAAGCGAGACTAGAGAAACACACTTGATGTAATGAACAGCAGTCTGGAAGAAGCAGAGGTACGAATTAGTGACCTAGAAGACAAAGCAATGGAAAGCAATGAAGCTGAACAAAAAAGAGAAATGAGATTTACACAACACAAGAAGAGGCTTGGGGGAACTCAGTGACTCCATCAAATGTAATAACATTCATATAATAGGAGTCCCAGAAGAAGAAGTGAGAGGAAAAGGGGCAGAAAATTTATTTGAAGAAATAATAGTGGAAAATTTACCTAGTCCAGGGAAGGAAACAGATATCCAGATCCAGGAGGCATAGAGAACTCCCACCAAAATCAACAAAAACAGGCTCACGCAAAGACATATTATAATTATGCTTGCAAAATACAGTGACAAAGAAAAAAATCTTAAAAGCTGAAGGACAAAAGAAGTCCATATTTGCAAGGGAACCCCATAAGGATAGGTTGGGATTTCTCAACAGAAATTTGGCAAGCCAGAAGGGAGTGACATGATATATTCAAAGTGCTGAATAGGAAAAATCTGCAGCCAAAAATATTCTATCCAGCAAGACTATTATTCAGAATAGAAGGAGACATAAGGAGTTTCCCAGACAAACAAAAGCTAAAGGAGTTTATGACCACTAAACCAGCCCTGTAGGAAATACTAAAGGGTATTCGTTAAGTGGAAAGGAAGGAAAGACAAAAATTGACAAAGAGAAGAAAGCATCAGAGAAAATATGACAAATCAAACAAAAAACAACTATAATTGTGTCTTCCAAATCACTTATTCTCTTTTCTGCTTCCTCAATCCGTGCATTGGACACCTCCATTTTATTTTGCATCTCATTTATAGCGTTTTGTAATTCATCACAACTATTTTTAACCTCCATAGTCTTTGTAGCAATAGTTTCTTTGATGTCTTCCATGTCTTTTCCAAGCCCAGCCATTAATTTTATGACTATTGTTCTAAATGCTTGTTCAGTTATTTTGCTTATATTTGTTTTGAGCAGTTCTTTAGCTGTCAATTCTTCCTAGAATTTCTTTGGAGGGCAGTTCTTCTGTTTCGTCATTTTGGTTAGCTTTCTGTCTCTTGTTAGTTTGAAAATCTTGTTATGCACTCTGCACCTGTGAGTGCTGCTGTACCAAAGAAGGCTCTTTGACTGTCCAGGGCCTGTCCGTTCAGAAAGTGTTCTTTGAAAGGTGTCTCTTGGTCTCTCTTCTTGGGACCTTGGTTATTTTTTTAATTTTTATTTTTTTACAAATAGTTTATTGTCAAATTAGTTTCCACATAACACTCAGTGCTCATCCCCACAAGTGTCCTCCTCCATGTCCATCCCTCCTCCCCCCCACATCCATCAGTCCTCAGTTTTTGTCAGCATTCAAGAGTCTCTCATGGTTTGCCTCTCTCCCTTTCCCCCACCGTTTCCGCCCTTCTTCTCCCCCTTGTTCCTCCGTCAAGTTCCTCCTAATCCTCCTATACGTGCAAACATATGATATTTGTCCTTCTCTGCCTGACTTATTTCGCTCAGCATAACACCCTCAAGGTCCATCCATGTAGCTACACATGGCCAGATTTCATTCTTTCTCATTGCCATGTAGTATTCCATGGTATAGATAAACCACACCTTCTTGATCCATTCGTCCGTGGATGGACACTTAGGCTCTTTCCATGTTTTAGCTATTGTGGAGAGTGCTGCTATGAACATTGTGGTACATGTGCTCCTATGCATCAGCATTTCTGTATCCCTTGGGTAAATTCCTAGCAGTGCTATTGCTTTCACCACTGTTCTTTAATATAGCACTACAAGTCCTAGCCACACCAATCATACAACAAAAAGGAATAAAAATGCATCCAAATCAGCAAGGAAGAAATCAAACTTTCACTATTTGCAGATGACATGATACACTATATACCAAACCCAAAAGCCTCCACCAAACTATTGCAAAAACTGATACACAAATTCAGTAAAGTTGCAGGATACAAAAATCAGCACACAGAAATCCTTTCCAATTCTATACACCAATAATGAAGCAGCAGAAAGAGAACTTAATGAATCAATTGCATTCACAATTGCACCAAAACCATAAAATATGTAGGAATTAACCTAACCAAAGAGGTGAAAGACCTCTTGAAAACTATAAAACACTGATGAAAGAAATTGAAGAGGACACAAGGGAATGGAAAGACATTCCATGCTCATGGATAAGAAGAATAGATATTGTTAAAATGTCTACACTACCCAGAGCAATCTATCTACACATTTAATGCAAACTTTATCAAAACACCAACAGCGTTTTTCACAGAGCTCGAACAAATAATCTTAAAATCTGTATAGAACCACCAAGGACCCCGAAGAGCCAAAGAACCTTGAAAAAGAATAGCAAAGCTGGAGGCATCACATTTCCAGATTTTAAGTTATATTAGAAAGCCGTAGTGATCAAAACAGTATGGTACTGGCACCAAAATAGACACATAGATCAATAGAAGAGAATAGAAAATCCATAAATGAAGACACAACTATATGGTCAATTAATCTCTGACAAAGTAGGAAAGAATATCCAATGGGAAAAAGACAGTCTCTCCAACACATGGTATTGGAAAACCTGGACCACAACATGACAAAGAATGAAACTGGACCACTTTCTTACACCATACACAAAAGTGAATTCAAAATTGATTAAAAATCTAAAGTGTGAGGCCTGAATCCATGAAAATCATAGAAGAGAGCAATGGCAGTAACCTCTTTGACATCGACCATAGCAACTTCACAACTTCTTACTAGATATGTCTCCTGAGGCAAGGGACTTGATCAAAATAACTAGCTTCTGCACAACAAAGGAAACAATGAGCAAAACTAAAACACAAACTTTAGATTGGGAGAAGCTATTTGCAAATGACATAGCTGATAAACAGTTAGTAGCCAAAATATATAAAGAACTTATACAATTCAACACCCAAAAAAACAATTAATCCAATTCAAAAATGGGCAGAAGACATGAACAGACTTTTTTTCAAAGAAGACATCAAGATGTTCAACAGATACATGAAAAGATGCTCAACCGCATGGAGGAAGACACTTGTGGGGATGAGCACTGGGTGTTATATGGAAACCAACTTGACAATAAACTATTTGTAAAAAAAATAAAAATAAAAAAATAAAAAAGAAAAGATGCTCAACCTCACTGATTATCAGGGAAATCTAAATCAAAACTACAGTGAGATGTCCTCTCATACCTGTCGGAAGGGCTAAAATCAACAACATAAGAAGCAACAGGTTTTGGCGAGGATCTGGAGAAAGGGGAAACCTCCTCCACTGTTGGTGGTAATGCAAATTGGTGCAGCCAGTGCAGAAGACAATATGGAGGTTCCTCCAATAGTTAAAAATAGAAGGACTTTATGATCCAGCAATTGCACTGCTCAAAGAAAACAAAATATTAATTCAAAAGGATACACACACCCCGATGTTTATGGCAGCATTACCTACCATAACCAAATAATGGAAACAGCCCAAGTGCCCAATTACTGGTGAATGGATAAAGAGCAACAGAATATTGCTCAGCCATAAAAAAGAATTAATTCTTGCCATTCGCAATGACATGGGTGGATCTGCAGAATATTATCCTAAGTGAAATAACTCAGTCAGAGAAAGGCAAATACCATATAAATTCACTTATATGTGAAATTAAGAAACAAAACAGACAATCATAGGGACAAAGAAGAGAAAGAGGCAAACCAAGAAACAGACTCTTAACTATAGAGAACAAACTGATGGGGAGGTGGGTTAAATAGGCGATGAGGATTAAGGAGTGCACTTGTTTTAAGTGTTGAATCACTAAATTCAATACCTGAAACTAATAACACATTGTATGTGAACTAACTGGAATTTAAATAAAAACTTTTTAAAAAAGAATTAATACCAATCTTTCTGAAACTCTACCAAAATATTAATATTAGTAAATATTAATAGTAATAATTTAAAAAGAGATAACACTTCCAAGTTCATTTTCAAGGCGGCATTACTTTGATAACAAAACCAGGGAAAAACTTTACAAAACACACACACACACACACACACACACACACACACACACACACAAACTATAGGCCAAAAATTCTAGTGAAGATAGATCTGGTGAGCAAAAATCTTCAACAAACTATTAGCAAACCAGATATATTAAAAGGATCATATATCATGATTAAATGGGATTTATTCCAGGGATGCAAGGATGAGTCAGTCTCCACAAATCACACAATATGATACACGACATTAACAAAGTGAACGATAAAAGTCATAGAAACATCAAAACAGATACAGAAAAAAACATTTGACAAAATCTATCATCCACCTACCTAAACTCTCAACAAAGTGGTTATCCAGAGGATGTACCTTAACATAATAAAGGCTATATACGACAAGCCCACAGCTCACATTATAGTCAATGGTGAAAATTAGGAAGCTTTTCCTGTAAGATCAGGAATAAGACAAAAATGCCCACTCTTGCCATTTTTATTCAACATAGTATTGTAAGGCATGGCCAGAACAATTAGACAAGAAAAAGAAATAAAAGGCAACCGAACTGGAAAGGAAGAAACAAAAATGTCACTGTTTGCAGATTCCGTGATATTTTATGTAGAAAAAATCCTAGAGATTTCACTAAAAACTGTCAGAATTTATAAATAAATTCAGTATACTTGCAAGACACTAAATCAGTATGCAAATGTTATTTATATACACTAATAACAAACTATAAGAAAGAGAAATTAAGAAGTCAATCCCATTTACAATTGCATCAAAAAGACTACAACACTTAGAAATAAATTTAACCAAGGAGATGAAAGACCTGTTCACCAAAAACTATACGACATTAATGAAACAAATTGAAGAAGTCACAAATAAATGAAAAGATATTCCATGCTCATGGATTGTAAGAACTAATACTATTTTAATGTTCATACTATCCAAAGCAATCTACAGATTCTATGCAATCCTTATCCAAATTCCAATGGCATTATTTTCTCATGGAAATAAAACAAATCATCCTAAAATTTGTATGGAGTCATAAAAGACCCCTAACAGCCAAAGCAATCTTGAGAAAGAAGAAAAAAACTGGAGGCAGCACCTGCCCTGATTTCAAACTATACTACAAATCTCTAATAATCAAAACAGTATAAGGTTGCCATAAAAACTGACACATAAATCAATACAACAGAGTAGAGACTCCAGAAATAACCCCATGCATATATGGTTAATTCGTGACAAAGGAGACAAGAATATACAACGGGTAAAAGAACAGCTCTTTAATAAATGGTGTTAGGAAAACTGCCTAGTCACATACAAAAGCATGACCACCCTCTTCCACCATACCCCAAAATTGACTGATAATGGTATACAGATTGGAATATGAAGCCTAAAACCATAAAACTCTAGAAGAAAACATAGGCAGTGAGCTCTTTGACATTAGCCTTGGTGATGATTTTTTTGGACTTGACACCAGAAGCAAAGGCAACCAAAGTAAAAATAAACAAACCGGCTTCATCAAACTAAAAAGCTTCTGCACAGCAAAAGAAACACTCAACAAAATGAAAAGGCAGCCTAGGGGATGTGAGAAAACATTTGCAGATCATATATAAGCGGCTAATATCCAAACTACATAAAGAACTCATACAACTCAATAGCAACAAAAACAGCAACAAACAATACAATTCAAAAATGAGCAGAGGATCTGAATAAACAATTTTCCAAAGAAGACAAACAGATGGATACTAAGTACATAAATGGATGCACGACACCACTAACTATCAGGGAAATGGAAATCAAAACCACAATGAGATACCACCTCACACCTATTAGAATGGTTATTATCAAAAAGAGAAGAAACAACAAGTGGTCGAGAGGATATGGAGAAAAGGGATCCCTTGTGCAATGCTGGTGGGAATGGAAATAGGTGCAACCAGTTATGGAAAATGGTACAGAAGTTTCTGAAAAAATTTAAACTAGAACTAACATATGACCCACCATTTCCATTTCTGGGTCTTTGTCCAAAGAAAACGAAAATGAAAGACTCTAATTCAAGAAAAGATATGCACCCACATATTTATTTTAGCATTATTTTCAGTAGCTAAGACATGGAAACAACCTAAGTGTCCACTGATGGATGAATGGATAAAGAAAGTGTATATATATGTATATTTTGTGTATATATATATGTATATATGTATGATTTATATAAATATATATTATGTATGTATATATTAATGTATATCTATATATGTCCGGTTTATATATATAAATGTATATTTATATATGTGTGATTTTACATATCTATACACACACACATACACAATGGAATATTATTCAGCCATAAAAAGAAGAAAATCTTGCCATCTTCTGGGACAAAATAGATGGACCTTATATGCATTATAGTAAGTGAAATAAGAGAAAGACAAGTACAATATGATCACACTTCTCTATGGATTGTAGAAAAAAAACCTGAGCTTAGAGATACAGAGAACAAATTGGTGATTGCCAGAAGCAAGTGGTTGGGGGATGCGTTACATGGGTGATGATGATCAAAAGTTACAAATTTCCAGTTATAAAATAAGTCATGTGGATGTAATGTACAACATGGCAACTAGAGCTAATAATACTGTATTGTATATTTGAGAGTTGTTAAGAGAGTAGGTTTTAAAAGCTTTCAACACAAACAACATCATAACTAAGTTTGGTGATGGATGTTAACTAGACTTATTGTGGTGATCATTTCAAAATATACACAAATATTGAATCATTACGTCATACAGAAGAAACTAATATAATGTCATATGTCAATTATACCTCAATAAAAGAGAGAGAAATGGAAGGAAGGGATGGAGGGGCTGTGTAGCCAACAGAACTGAGTGAAATGGCCCTAACCCCTCTCAGCCATGGTTGGGAAAAATCTGAAGTATTCTGGCTTGGGTAGACACCTATGGATAAGAGAGACTTTATAGAAACCTTCCCAGTGACACACACACACACACACACACACACACACACACACACACACAAAATGGAGAGGCAAGGAGGAACTTTGCCAGTGCTACCTCTCCCCCACAGTGAGTACAGAGCTGAAATAGCTGATGGCTACCTCTCCTACAGGTGCAATGGAGAGCAGTGAGTGAGTACCTGGCTATTCCAGCTGTATGGGATACTGCCAAAGAAACCTATTTCTCTCTAACAGCATCCAGTGTATTGAGGTAGGACCTCCATTGAGGGAGTGAGATGAGATGAGAAAAGAGGCAGACAAGAATATCAAAGGACATCAAAGGCATATGGTTCCTGCTAACTGTGTTCAGGACTCCAGCAGGAAACCAACCCACCAGCTGCTGGAAAAACCCCATCTGAGGATTCCTCTCCATCTGGCCCATAGGCACCCCCAGTGCCACAAGTGCTAAACCCACAATGCCCCTTACTCTACAGTTCACTCCTTGTGCTCTCTCCTGAGTTGCCTTGGCAAGAGCAAGCTCTGGTAAAGGGAAAATACACTCAGAAAATCAAGCCAGAGTCTGTGAGCCAGGGAGAAATCACAAACCTGAGCTATAGTGCCACCATTTGGAAAACAAAAGAGAGGTTGCCAGCAACCCAGCCTGGTGAGTTGTAAGAACAAGGAAGACATACAAGCTTAAGAATTCAGTCAGGAGAGAAGTGCCTGGGTGTCTGTTGGTTAAGCGTCCCACTCTTGATCTTGGCTCAGGGCCATGAAATCAAGTCCCGTGTTGGGCTCTGCGCTGGGTGTGAAGCTTATTAAAAAAAAAAAAAAAAGAATTCAGTCAGGAAAAGGAGTAAGTTGTCTAAAGAGATGTATTCACTCAGGTTGGAGAAATCCCAGATATAAGCAGGACTAACTAAAAGTATCTCCCACCTGAGGACAATTAGTAACTTCTTGTGGAAGTGTCTGCTACTTCCAATGTGAAACCAGCAACACAAAACTCCAATAAATATGTAGAATCAGGAAAACACCTTATCACCAAAAGATCACAAGAATCCTCCAGACCCAGAATTTTGCAATATAGCTGATATAAAAATTCAAAATTGCTGTTTTGAGGGAATGAAATGAGATAGAAGAAAACACAGAAGAACAATTCAACCAAATCGGGAAAATAACACACAAACAAAATGAGAAAATTAACAAGTAAATAGAAACGATTAAAGGCACCAAAAAGAAATTCTGGTGCTGAAGAATTCAGTGAATGAAATGCAAAATGCAGTAGGAAATTACCTTTCTACTACAGTTGAATAGACCAACCTGAAGATAAAACAAGGATAGACGCTTTGAAATAACCCAGTCAGAGGAATGCAAAAGAGCAAAGAAATCTTATGTGGTCAATGGGACACCATCACATGTACAAATATTGATTATTGAGGAAGAAAATGGTAGAAAGTTTATTTAAAGAAATAATAGCTGATAATTTCTCAAAACTTGGAGGAAACTTGGATATCCAAGTTCATGAAACTAATAGGTCACCCAATCATCTCAATGCAAAATGACCTTCTCAGACACATATTGGAACAGAACTGTCAAAAATCAAACATAGAATCCTAAATGCACCAAGAAAAAAATTATAACCTACATAAATAAAAAAGAGAGAGAGAGAGAAAGAGGAAGGGAGGGAGGAAGCAAGGGGGGAAGGAAGGAAGGAAGGAAGGAAGGAAGGAAGGAAGGAAGGAAGGAAGGAAGGAAGGAAGGAAGGAAGGGTTAGGCCATCAGCAGATTTCTCAGCAGAATCCCTACAGGCCAGAAGAGAGTGGAATCATGTATTCACATTGTTGATAGAAAAAAATAAAACCCTGCCAGCCAAGAATGTCCAGTAATATTATGAAGAATATACAATGTGTTTTCCAGATAAGCAAAACCTGAGGGAGTTTGTCACCACTAGACTTGCCTCACAAGAGATGCTGTAAGGAGTTCTTTAGGCTCAAATGAAGACACTAATTAGTAATGCTGGCTAAGTGGATATTTACAATCAGATTTAGAAAACTAATTCTACAATAGGATGGTGTTAACCACTTAACCATAGTATACCGGTTAAAGGAAATGAGTGTTTAAAATAAGTATAGCTTAACAGACTGAGCCACTCAGGTGGTCCTTGAGCACTGGGTGTTATATGGAAACCAACTTGACAATAAACTATAAAAGAAAAAAAAATTAGGAGATTTCTCTTGAAAAAAAAAAAAACTATAGCTACCATAATAAATAGAGGTAAATTGTGACATTGAAAACATAAAGGGGAGAGTAAGAGGGGAGAGCTTTTGTATGTGATCAATGTTAAGTTGCTATTAGCTTAAAGTTGTTTCATCTATGAGATATTTTATGTAAGACTCATGGAAACCACAGAAAAACCGGCAGTAGATTCACAAAAGATAAAGGGGAAATCAAAGGATATCTCCACAGGAAACCACTAATTCACAAAGGTAGGCAGAAACAGAGGAATAACAAAAAATAGAACAACAAAACAGCCAGAAAGCAATAAATAAGATGACATTACTAAGTGTCGACATATCAGTAATTACTCTAAATGTATAATAGACTGAATTCACCAATCAAAGAGCACAGAGAGGCTAGATGGATTAAAAAAAAAACCAACTATATGCCCTTATAAGAGACTGACTGCAGTCTTCAGGACATACAAGCTGAAAATGAAGGGATATAAGAAGATGTTCCATTCAGGTGGAAACAAAAAGAAAGCAGGAATGGCTACACTTATATCAGACAAAATATCTTTAAGCCATAAACAAACATAGCAAGAATCAATAAGGTCATAATATAATAATAAAGGGTTCAATTCATCACGAAGATGCAACAATCATACATATGTACATATCCAACTTTGGGGCACCTAAACTAACAGCGATACTAACAGATCTGAAGGGAGAAGTAGACAAAAATAGCCATTAAAAAGAATGGCATCTTGCCAAATGCAACAACACGGATGGATCTTGAAGGTATGATACTATATGAAATAAATCAGAGAAAGAAAATGCCATATGATTTCACTCATGTGGAAAACAAAGGAATAAACAAACAAAAAGCAGAATCAAACCTATAAATACAGAGAACAGACTGATGGTTGTTTGAGGGGTGATGGTGTAGGGGGATGGGCAAAATGGATGAAGGTGAATGAGAGATACAGTCTTCCAGTTATATATGAAATAAACAAGTCGTGGGAATAAAAGACCCAGCATAGGGACTATAGTCAATAATATTGTAACAGAGTTGTATGTAACAGATTGTAGTTTACTTCTGGTGAGTAGAGCATAAGATACAGAGAAGTTGAATTACTATATTGTACACCTTAAACTAATACTGCACTGTATGTTAATAAACTGGAACTTGAATAAAAAATTTAAACGAAAAAATAATTTCAGTGAATTAAAAATAAAAGTGGACACACTATTGGGGCTCCCGAGTGGCTCAGTCAGTTGAGCGTCGACTTCAGCTCAAGTCATGATATGGTTCATGGGTTTGAGCTCCATGTCAGGCTCTGTGCTGACAGCTAAGAACCTGGAGCCTGCTTCAGATTCTGTGTCTCCCTCTCTCTCTGCCCCTCTGCTGCTCGCACTCTGTCTGTCTGTCTCAAAAATAAATAAACGTTAGAACTTTTTAAAATTAAAAACAAAGTGGGCACACTAGAAAAAAATAAGGGAGTTCTTTAAATTTAAACAAAAATTAATTAACAACATGAAAACAGATGAAAGTATAAGCTTTGCTGGTAAAGTAAGCATACAGTCAAATTCAGAACACTGTAATACCATAATGAATAAATAACTCTTAATATAAAATTTAAAAGACAAAATATTAAATATAAGACAAAATTATTAAATAGAAGCATAGCTACAATAATTTTAATGGACCTGCAATATAAAAAGATCTTGTCATTAGTGTCATCAAAGGAGAGAGAGGAAGTAAAAGTGTAGAGTTTGGGCACATGATCAAAGTTAAGTTTTTATCAGCTGAAAATAGACTGTTTTGTGTAAATCTCACAGTAACCACAAAGCAAAAATCCATAGTAGATACACAGAAGTGTAGAGAAAGGAATCAAAGCATAGCAGTACCAAAAATTATCAAATTACCAAAGAAGACAACAAGAGAGGAATAAAGGAACAAAGGGCAACAAAACTATAAGAAAACAATTAACAAAATGTCAATAGTAAGTTTTTTCCTATCAATAATTACTTTAAGGGTAAATAAATTATATCTCTGATCAAAAGACATAGAGTGGCTGATGGATAAAAAGCAAGAACCAAATATATACTGCCTATAAAAGACTCGCTTTATCTTAAAAGACACATAGGCTGAAAATGAAGGGATGGAAATATTTCATATAAATGGTAACTAAAAAAGAGCAAGGTGGTACATACCTATAACAGACAAAATAGACTTTCGATCAAAAGTGTTAGAAGAGGCAATGAATTCATTATAATAATGATAAAGGGGTCAATTCACCAAGGTGCTATAACAATTATGTTTTTATGTTTGTATATTTTGTGAAATGATTAATGATTACTATAATCAAGCTAATTAATATTTCTATCACCTTGCATAGTTATGGTTTTTAGGGGTAATTCACTTACGATCTACTCTTTTAGCAAATTAAAAATAAACAGTAAAGTAATATTGACTATAGTCACCATGCCGTCATTAGATCTCCAGAATATAGTCATCCTATGCAACTGAAACTTTGTATCTTTTGACCAACATCTCTCAATTTTCCCCATTTCCCAGTCCCTGGTAAACAGCAATCTACCCCCTGCTTCTATGAGTCCTAGTTTATTTGACTTTTTTTTTTTTAATATTTTTTATTTATTTCTAGGAGAGAGAGAGAGAGACAGCGTGAGCAGGGGAGGGTCAGAGAGACAGGGAGTCACAGACTGAAACAGGCTCCAGGCTCTGAGCTGGCAGTCAGCACAGAGCCCGACGCGGGGCTCGAACCCACAAACCGCGAGATCATGACCTAAGCGAAAGTCGGACGCTTAACCGACTAAGCCACCCAGGCGCCCCGTAGTTTATTTGACTTTTTAAACAATTCCATGAATAATTAGTATTGTACAGTATTTGTCTTTCTGAGTCTGACTTATTTCACTTCAGATAATGTCCTCTATGTTGATCCATGTTATCTCTAATGCCAGCATTTCCTTTTTAAGGCTGAATAATATTTCACTCCGTGTGTGTGTGTGTGTGTGTGTGTGTGTGTGTGTGTGTATTCTCTGGAAACTTAGTACGCTGTTAATGGGGATACAAATTGATAAAGCCATTATGGAAAACACTCTGGAGTTTCCCCTAAAAATTAAAAATAGAACTACCATATGATTCAGCTGTCCCATTTCTGGATATTCATCCAAAGGATTTGAAGTCATGGTGTTGAAGACACCCCTGCATTCCTATGTTCATTGTAGCATTCTCATAGTCAAGATATGGAAACAACCTGGGTAAAAAAATGTATGATACATAAGTATAATGAAAAGTATATCATGGTGACTCTAGCTAACAATACTGTACTCTGTACTTGAAATGTCCGAAGAGGATAGACTCTAAGTTTTCCCACCATAAAAAAGGATAAGTAGGTGATGTGATGGATATGTTAGTAGTTAGCTTGATTTTGGTGATTTGTTCACAATGTATAAGCATATCAAGTCATCCAGTTGTACACCTTAAATATATTCAATGAAAATAAAGAAAAAATTTAAAAGACATAGTATCAGAAACACTAGCAGAGCAATTAGGCTAGAAAAAGAAGTAAAAGGTATACAAATTGGAAAGGAAGAAACAAAATTATCTCTTTGCAGATGACATGATTTTATATATAGAAAGCCTTTAAAATTCTAGAAGAAAAGAACAATTAGAAGAGAAATTAAAACTACAACGACAAACCAATTCAAAGTCATTAGGATGACTATTATTCTAAAATTAACAATACAGAAAATATTAACTTTTGACCAGAATGTGGGGAAACCACATTGCTGGTGAGAATTTTAAATGGTGCATCCAAAATAAAACAAATTATGGTGATTGTTCAAAAATCACACATAGAGATACCATATGACCTAATCATTCCACTTCCAGGTATATATTTGAAATTATTGAAATCAGGAACTTGAACAGATATTTCCACACAAATATTAATAGTAACGTTATCCATAATAGCCAAAAAGTGAAAACAACTTAATTACCGTCTATGAATGAATGGATAAACAAAATGTGGCACATACCCAGTGGAATAATATTCTGTATTAAAAATAAATTGGGATTCACTTTTTCAGAGCGGCCCAAGGGTCAGTGAGGTGACCACAGAGGCTCATAGGAATCATCTCTGGGGTTGCCATGAAGCTCTGGCTTGGGAGCCACAGGCATGCTGTATTCCAAGGCTGTGACCCAGGTGCTAAGCCAGGACAACACCAGAGGTGTCCAGAGAATGCTGCTGCTGAATAATGTGGGACCTCTGCTGGCCTACTCTTGTTATTGGGATAGGGACATCCAGGTCACCCACAGCCATTGCCAGAAAAACCTGGGCCACCTACAACCAAGCATTTAATAAAGACAACCTCAAATTCACCTTCCTGGACTGCATAGCGGGATGTGTAGCCATCAGCCGGGTGTCCAACCTTCTGCTGTGTATGTATGCCAAGGAGACCGTAGGCTTCAGAATGCTCAAGGCTAAGGCCCAGGCCTTGGTGAAGTACTGGGAGGATCCCTTTACAGGAGAAGCAGCATCCTTATGAGCCTTGGTTAAGGCTGGGGTCAGAAAAGGTAAATGACCATTTGGAGGGGCAGGGCCCCCTGATGAAACGTTCCTAGGCAGTGGGGCTAGGGTGAGACTTTGTTTTTTCCAAGAACAAGCTTGAACTCCTATCTTGAAAGAAAATGGAATTATGATACATGTTACAGCATGAATGCACCTTGAAAGTGTAATGCTAAGGAAAATAAACCAGATGCAAAATGACATATATTGTATAATACCACTTACACAAGGTACCTATGAGAGTAAAACTAACAGATAAAGAAAGTAGAAAGTGGTTACCAGGGGCTTGAGGGAGGGGTGATTGGGGATTTACTGTTTAACGTGTACAGAGTTTCAGTTTAAGTTGGTGAAAAGGTTCAGAAGATGGCTAGCTGTGATGGTTTCACAACAATGTGAATGTTATTAATACCATTGAATTGCACACTCAAAAATGGCTAAAAGTGTAAATTTTATGTTATGTGTGTATTTTGCCATGTTAAAAAAACTTCTGAGTCTTTACCCAGTTTCTCAATACATGCATATTTTTCATTAAAGTCATTGATATTAGGGTAGGCCAGCAGAGAAGGAGGAGTGGCTTGGAGGGAAAAATACCCTCCCAACAGTAAGAAAGGCTTTCCATTGACTTTTACTTTTAGCTTTCCTGTGGTGGCCAAGCTCAAGTAAATGAAATTCTCTTTGGTCCACCCAGAGTTTTTGTATCCTCCTATTGACACCATCTAATTCAACTTTGGGGCCCTTTGAAGGGGGTTGCAGAGTTTGCTGCCCTTTTACCATAATAATATCTTTTCCTCCTCTCCCACAGAGGAGAATGAACATCAAGCAAAGAACTTCTCATTGCAGTTTGTTTCAACCCTTCTCTTGTCAGTCACTCTCTATGTATTCATTAAAATGCAGGACAATTGGGACCTTTAATTACCCTCACTTACCACTGGGGATGAAAACATTCAATACTAGATCCTAGGGAGCTTTTTATATCCAATAAACCAGGACAAAGGGCCTTGTTCTTTTCTCTTTCAGAAAACCATGTCTTTGTCAACATTCCATTTTTGCCATCACAACTATCAAGAACTATGTAGGGTGTGTAATTTTGCTCTACTTTTAATTTAAAAGTTAGCCTGCCACAATATTATAGATGATGGAGAAGGCATGAGACTTCTGGGTCAGAGAAGTGACTTATTACTCAAAAAACCAGGGTGCGTGAGCTTTGTGTTTTTTCCCTCGTTTTCTTCTCCCTAAGTCCCCACACAGGTGATGCTGAATAGCCTAGGTAAAAGCCGTGCACACAGTGTGTTTGTATCACAGATGAGGAATCTTGAGTTTAGAAAAATCCAATCTTTTATAATGGGGGTATTATCAGTGATGCATAACATTTGCCCCAGGGAGAAATATGATCTTCATTATCCTGGACAGCAACAAATTCTGCCCTCTGTCCTGGAGGGAAACATTATATGTCCCTTCTAAGACTGTTCACTAAAAGTGAAATTTCTAATTTACTCATTTTAGCCACTCTGACTGGCGTGAGGTGGAACTCTAGATGCTGGCGAAGATGTGGAGAAACCGGCACCCTCCTACACTGTTGGTGGGAATGTAAACTGGTGCAGCCCCTCTGGAAAACAGTGTGGAGGTTCCTCAGGAAAATAACAATAGAACTCCCCTATGACCCAGCAATAGCACTGCTAGGAATTTACCCAAGGGATACAGAAATGCTGATGCATAGGAGCACATGTACCCCAATGTTCACAGCAGCACTCTCAACAATAGCTAAAACATGGAAAGACCCTAAGTGTCCATCAACAGATGAATGGATCAAGAAGATGTGGTTTATTTATACCATGGAATACTACATGGCAATGAGAAACAATGAAATCTGGCCATGTGTAGCAACATGGATGGACCTTGAGGGTGTTATGCTGAGCGAAATAAGTCAGGCAGAAAAGGACAGCGACCATGTTTGCACGTATAGGAGGATTAGGAGGAACTTGACGGAGGAACAAGGGGGAGAAGAAGGGGGGAAATGGTGGGGGAAATGGAGAGAGGCAAACCGTGAGAGACTCTTGAATGCTTACAAAAACAGGACTGATGGATGTGGAGGGGAGGGGGGGATGGGCATGGAGGAGGACACTTGTGGGGATGAGCACTTGGTGTTATGTGGAAACTAATTTGACAATAACCTATTTGTAAAAAAATTAATTAATTAATTAAAAAAAGTTTAAAATAAAAAGTAAAAGTGAAATTTCTAGAAAAGATAGCCCAGTACAGAAAGCATACAAAAATGTGAGAAACTCATGGAAAATTGCCCCCTAACACGATTACTGTTAGTTTATATTATAATTTAGAGTCTAATCAGGAGTTGAACTGGCTTTTGCTTTTGTTATTGATGTAATTATCTTTGGTGCACAACAAGCTTCAAATTCCTCTTGTGTTACTTTGTTTTTATAGTATTTGATTGACAAAAGTGGGTTTATTGTTATTTTTGTTTTCAATGCTCCCAATCCATCTTCCACTTTCAACTATCTCTGTATGTCTGATCCACAGACAGGGTCTGTTTCCTCATTTTGACACCCGTCCAGGAATAAATTTGTGTTACCTTTTCTTTTTAATTTTTTAAATTATTTAAAACGTTTTTTTGTTTATTTTGAGTGGGGGGGGGAGAGAGAGAGAGAGAGACCGTGAGCAGGGAATGGTGGGCAGAGAGTGAGGGAGAAAGAAAGAATCCCGAGGAGGATCTGCACTGTAAGTGCAGAGCCCAACATGGGGCTCAACTTACGAACCACAAGATCATGACCTGAGCTGAAATCAAGAGTCGGATACTTAACTGATTGAGCCACCCAGGAGCCATTTTGTTTTGTTGTGCCCGAATCACGAGTACCCTGAGACCGCCAAGGAGCCAACACCGATGCAAGCACATAAGGGTCTTTATTACAAGTTCGAGCATGGGCTCACCCGTCTACCGGTGCAGCGGCAGCAAAGTGAAGCCCTGAACAATGGCGAGCAGGGTTTTTATGGGGTAAGGGATGGGAGTGTTACAGTGCACATGTTGTACGTATTGCATCATCACATAAGCATCAATTATAATTGTACAGTACCCATAGTAACAGTTTTGACCATTCAGTGTCTGTGAGGCGTCCGTTACTTTTGGCGGGACCCAATCATGACCTTTGAGAATCCTTTGAAAATGACCAATCATGAGGTGAGCTCAAAGGGCCTATTTGGGGTTTAGGCAAGTTGTGAGTGATTGGCTAGTTTGTTCAGAGTAACTACCTGCAGTTCCCAGCCCTGACTCAGACCACAGGAATGTTACACATTTCTTTTGACTGGCTGATCCGAGGGTGGCTTTAGCTGAAGCTTTTCCTGGAACTAAGGCCACGTGCAGCCCGAGGTTGCTCTTAATGAAGGACTTAATTTCAGGCTCCTCAGTTTCTTTCTTCTTTCTTTCTTTCTTTCTTTCTTTCTTTCTTATTTTTTTGTTATATTGTTTTATTTATTTCTGAGAGAGAGAGAGAGAGAAAGTGAGAAAGCAGGGGAGAGTCAGAGAGAGAGGGAGACACAGAATCTGAAACAGGCTCCACACTTTGAGCTGTCAGCACAGAGCCCGATGCGGGGCTCATACCCATGAACCATGAGATCATGACCTAAGCCGAAGTTGGATGCTCAGCCGACTGAGCCACCCAGGCGCCCCTGTGTTTCTTTATATGTGGTGCCTGCTAGCCTGATGGTAGTGAGCAAGGTTTTTTGTTTTTTTATTTTCATTCTCTTGGTTTAGGTTCAGATTATTTTTCCAGGTTTACTGAGATACAATGGACAAATACAAACTGTATATATTTATGGTATCTAACTTGATGTTTTGATATATGTATACATTGTGAAATTATTACTACAATCAAGTTAATTTACATATCAATCAGCTTACAGTTACCTTTTTGTGGTGAGAACATTAGAGATTTACTCTCTTAGCAAATTTCAAGTATATAATACTTTATAACTACAGTCACCATGCTGTAAATTAGGTCTCAAGAACTTATTCATATTCATGAACTTATATTCATATTTGAAAGTTTGTACCCTTTGACCTTTGATATCTCTCCTTTTTCTCCAGACCTTGAGCCTTTGGTAACCACCATTCTACCAGAGTAGAATGAATTATATATATATATAATACATATATTTCAAGATTCCACATAAAAGATCATACCTAAAATGAGCTCAATTTTTAGATTCCACGTATAAGTGAAATCATACAGTATTTTTCTTTTTTTTATTAAAAAATTTATGTTTTATTTATTTCTGAGAGAGAGCGTGAGCAGGGAGAATCAGAGAGAAAGGGAGACACAGAATCTGACGCAGGCTCCAGGCTCTGAGCTAGCTGTCAGCACAGAGCCCGACGCAAGCCTCAAACCCACAAACAGTGAGATTATGACCTGAGCCAAAGTTGGACACTTAATCGACTGAGCCACCCAGGCACCCCAGTATTTTTCTTTCTGTAATGTCTTCCAAGTTCATCCATGTTGTTGCAATAGACAAGATTTACCTCATTTTTAAGGCTGAATAATATGCATATATATATACATACCAAATTTTTTCAAACCCATTTATCTGTTGATAGCCTTTAGGTTGTTTCCATATTTTGGCAACTGTGAATAATGCTACAATGAATATGGGAGTACAGATATTCAAGGAACTAATTTTGTTATATATATATAGTTCAGAAAAAATATATTCAGAAATGGAATTGCTGGATCATATGGTAGCTCTATTTTTAATTTTTTGAGAAACCTCCCTGCTGTTTTCCACAATGGCTCTAGAAATTTACATTCCCACTAAAAGTGTACAAAGAATCCCTTTTCTCCACATCCTCACCAACATTTATTTGTTGGCTCTAGTCATTTTGATAAAAGTTATTCTAACAGGTATGTGGTGATATCTTATTGTGGTTTTGATGTGCATTTCCTTGATAAAGAGAGCACCTTTTTATGTACCTATAAACTATTTGTAAGTCTTCTTTGGAAAAATGTCTGTTGTGGTGTTGCCCAATTTTTTAATTTTAATTTTTATTTTTAAAATATTTTTTAATTTATTTCTGAGAGAGAGACAGCATGAGCAGGGGAGGGTCAGAGAGAGAGGGAGACACAGAATCCGAAGCAGGTTTCAGGCTCTGAGCTAGCTGTCCGCACAGAGCCCAACGCAAGGTTCAAACCCACAAACAGTGAGACTATGACCTGAGCTGAAGTCGGACGTTTAACCGACTGAGCCACCCAGGCGCCCCTTTTATTTTTATTTTTATTTTTTTGCTATTTTCAACATGAAACTTTCTTTACAATGTTGGATGGTAATATTACCAATACCATAACCCAAAGCAATATGAATAAAAATATAGTCTAAGACACAGTTTTACTCAAGATTTAGAAGAAACAATTTGTTATTTCTTAACAAATTCAGGCTTCAGTATAGTTATTAATTATTAGACGTATATAGAGTTATAAAATTATTATACACTTGTTGGTTTCCCGATTTCTTTTGTAGATCAGTACATGCACAAAGTATTATTTTTAAAGCCAAAGTAAAAAAATGATATGTACCTTTTATTTTTTATTTTATTTTTTTACAAATAGTTTATTGTCAAGTTGGTTTCCATATAACACCCAGTGCTCATCCCCACAAGTGCCCTCCTCCATGCCCATCTGCCCATTTCTTAAAATGTTTTTTATTTATTTCTGAGAGAGAGAGCGTGAGCAGGGGAGGGTCAGAGAGAGAGGGAGACACAGAATACGAGACAGGTTCCAGTCTCTGAGCTAGTTGTCAGCACAGAGCCTGATGCGGGGCTCGAACCCACAAACCATGAGATCATGACCTGAGCCGAAGTCGGACGCTTAACCGACTGAGCCACCCAGGCGCCCCCCATCTGCCCATTTTTTAATTGAGTTATTTTGGTTTACTTTCTATTGAATTGTATGAGTTCTTTTTTAAAAATGTTTTATTTATTTATTTTTGAGAGAAAGATAGAGACAGCACGAGCAGGGGAGGGTCAGAGAGAGAGGAAGATACAGAATCTGAAGACAGGATCCAGGCTCTGAACTGTCAGCACAGAGCCTGATGCGGGGCTAGAACCCACGAACCGTGAGATCATGACCTGAGCCAAAGTCGGATGCTTAACTGACTGAGCCACTCAGGCACCCCTGAATTGTATGAGTTCTTTATATGTTTGGGATCTTAACTCCTTATCAGATAAATGGTTTGCAAATATTTTCTGCCATTCCTCAGGTTGCCTTTCCATTTTGTTTATTTTTTTTTTTTTTTTTNTTTTGCTGTGCAGAAACTTTTTAGTTTTATGTTGTCCCAATTGTTTACTTTTCCTTTTGTTGCTTGTGCTTTTGGTGTTAAAAAAAAAAAATTATTGCCAAGACCAGTCAAAGAGCTTTTCCTATGTGTTTTCTTCTAAGAATTTTACTGTTGGAGGGCTTACATTCAAGTCTCCAATCTGTTTTGAGTTGACTTTTTGTGTATAGTGTCCAAAATAAGGGTCTGATTTCATTCTTTTACATGTGAATATCCACTTTCCCCAATAATATTTATTGAAGAGATTATCCTTTCCCCATTGTGTATTCTTGGAGCCTCTGTTGAAAACTAATTGACCTTAAATGCATGGGTTTATTTCTGGGTTGTCAGTCCTGTTCCATTGGTCTACATGTCTGTTTCTATGCCAATGCCATACTGTTTTGATTACTATAGCTTTGTAATATAATTTGTAATCGAGAATTTTGCTGTTTTGTTCCAGTTTTGCTCTTCTTGCTCAAAATTGTTTTGGCTATTTGGGGTCTTGTGTTTCCATGCAAATTTTAGCATATATATTTTTTATTTCTGTGAAAAATGTCATTGATATTTTTGATAGGGATTGCATTGAATCTGTAGATTATTTTGGGTAGAACATTTAAACAATATTATTCTTCCAACCTATGAACATAGATGCATTTTCATTTATTTGTGTCTTCCTCAATTTCTTTCATCAGTATTTTACAGTTTTCAGTGTACAGATATTTCACCTCCTCAGATATTTATTCTTAAGTGTGTTGTTCTTTCTGATGGTCTAATAAATGAGATTATTTTCTTAATTTCTATTATGGATAGTTTTTTGTTAGTGTATAGGATGAAGTACAATTGATTTTTGAATGTTACCAACAGTTAACACTGTGGAGTCCTCAGTAGAAAAAGCTATGGGGATCTTCACCCCCCTGGGGGACTCTTGAGGTCCTCAGTGGTGAAGGCTGCTGGGGTCTACTTCGAAACAAGCTACTGGGGATCATAGCTACTCCTGCCAAATGGCCAATAGCCCCTATCCTTTTTTATTCCTAGATGTTTCCAGTCATCTTACCATACCAGTCTCCCTAGCCTCCTGGGTAGGGTGAAACCAAAACTGGTTCTTCATGCAGTACCCTGGAAAGTTAAAGAAGTTGCTCATTTGCCCCGATTTTATTTCCTTACAAGAGGAACTCTTTGCTTGAGGAGTTTACTCTTGGCACTGAGAAGTACTGATCTAATGGATGGGATGATACAGGGAAAATAAAGTATTCTTTCTACCTTGTGTGGTTATTCTCAGGTTTTTGCTCCACTATGCTACTACAGCTTAAGTGGATTTCTGAGTTCTCCCAGAGCTAATTTGGTTCATGGATAGCTGTCTAATCATTGCTTTCGGGAGGGAAATGGAAGCTGTGATCTCCTACTCTGCCATCTTGCTGACATTACTCCCAAGCTCAGTGTTAAGCAGCACCTAAGAGCCAAGATTTCTGGGTTTGGATCTGGACAGATGCATTACTGTCTCTCTTCCATGTAACAGCCAAACTCTTCCTTGTATTTGTGATTGATTGTGTGCAGGAGAGAGTTTATCTAATGTTATTGATAAAGGATAATGAGCCTTTGACTTTTCCCTGCTCTCATCTAATGGTAGAGGGTTCTTTACTTTTACCTTTCCCATAACAGTAATGTGTGTTTACCTGTGACCTACTGGTGAAAAAGTTTACATGATGCTCTTGGTTCATATGAGAGAAAGATATGGGCAAGTGTTGAGGATTCATTTTTCTGCAACAATGCCTTGTCATCTCCAGAAAGTCCTTTCTGATCTCCTACCTGTTCCCAGTCTTTCCTGTGGGCACCTAGTAGAGGTTCATGGATAAGAGCCTGCAAACGACTGGAATTCCCTGTGTTTGGTACTCTTAGGGGCTTTATACTGCCAGAATAGCCAGTACTTGATCTTTAACAATTCATTTTAAAAATTAGCTAAATTCAGGGCTCCTGGGTGGCTCAGTCAGTTAACCATCCAACCTCGGCTCAGTTCATGATCTCACGATTTGTGAGTACAAATCCCATGTCAGACTCTGTGCTGACACCTCAGAGCCTGGAACCTGCTTTGTATTCTGCGTATCCCTCTCTGTCTCTGACCTACCTCTTTCTCTCTCCCTCTCTCTCTCTAAAAAATAAACAAACACTAAAATTAAAAAAAAACAATAATTAGCTAAATTCTTATGACTTTAAATTCTTATAACCCACCTGTACAAATCACTAGTGCCCCTTCTTCCTGAGCTATGCCCAAAGTCCATGTATCCAGTCTTTCCCTAGAAAGGCCTGAGCCTCCTTGGCATTCAGTTTAATTGGTTGCCATATAATGAATTCAACTCTCTGATGGGTTCAAGTAAAATTATGATTGTACAGTTTGTTTGGCTTTTTCTTTTTGATGGCGGAAACAATACTCTTTCCAGGTTTCTGTAGCTTACATGGAAGTGCAACTCTTCACACTGAAGCTTTCTTATCTTTGAGACTCTCATTTTTTCCTTTAATGGGAAGTAATACAGCAGCTCCAGTTTCCTAATGAAGTATGCTTTAAAATGAATTCTAAGGAATCAAGTCACCTGCAGGAAACTAAATGAGTTCCTGAACTTATGTCAGTCTGTGTCTGTGACCCTAACAAACAGTAATAGAGAACTTTTGTGTGGAAATAGCAGTCAATTCTTTGAATGTCTTATGATATCCTTCAAAATTATTTTTAATGATTCCCTGACAAGATATTTGGGTCATTCTTCCAATCTTCTGAAAACAAAGAATTGGGAACCGCAAGTCTTGCAAACAAACAAACAAAAAAATCTAAACATATCATTCACATTATCAACACCACACCAAAAAAATGTTTCTAATTATCTCTTTGCAGTGTACTCGAATTCTTGGCTTTTATTATGACATAAATGTAAAGCAAGGCAAGGAAGATTAAATAGTTTTACAATGAGCTAGTTTGACTATTTTCAGTGGGTACTGGGGCATAGAGGTTGTCCCCAAGTTGTTTGTTACCTGTTTTGGGGGTGATTGTGGCAGGAGAATAGCAGGGAGGAGTGTTAAGAGCCCTGTGAGAGCCCATAAAGAAGGTGATTAAGAGAGAGAAGGAGCAGAGTACATCTACTTAGATAAGGAAGGAAAACCTATCTGAGGAGGAAACATTTAAGCCATGGCCTGAGGTCATACAACAGCATAAAGGGGCCAACATGGATTGAGCAGAGCATGTAAGGGAAAAAGTGAAAAAAATCTGGGGTTGGAGGGGGTAAATAATTTTTACAAATGCTCTAAAAAAAGAGTGGAAAAACTGACAAGTCATAAGAATATTCTCTGAGTGATCTGAGTTCAGGGACTTTATCAGCATCTGGAACACTACCTAAATCATAACAGGCATTTGGTGAATGATATGAAATAAGGAATAACTGAGCCAGGGGTCTGAGACCTGGGAAAGCAAGTAGTAACATGTTGATAAAAACATTGAAGAATCTAAATAACGTCATTTTAAAATTAAGACCCCATTAAAAGCAACCTCGGGCTGCACATAGCAGCAGTCTCAGGAAAAAAACCGCAGATAGTTCAAGGCCGAAACCTCTCTCCAATTAGCCAATCAGAGGAGGTTAAAAACATTCCTGCAGGCTGAGACAAGGGCTGCTCCCCCGTGCCTAACTCACCTCATAATTGGTCATTTTCAAAGGAGTCTCAAAAGGCCATAATTGGGCTCCACCAAAAGTAACGGACACCTCACAGGTACTGAATGGCCAAAGCTGTTGCCAGGGGTGTTATACAAATATGATTGGTGTACAACATGTTTACTGTAACAACCCCATCCCTTACCCCTTAAAAACCCTGCTCGCTATTGTTCGGGGCTCCCCCCTGCTGCTGCTGCTGTGTCAGTAGGTGGGTGAGACCCTGCTCGAGCTTGTAATAAAGACCCTTTTGTTCTTGCATCGGTGTTGGCTTCTGAGGTCACTGGGGACTCGTGATTCGGGCACAACAACATCAGTAGGAAAAGGCACAGCTTATGTAATGTCGTCAATGATATTGTAATAGAGTCATATGGTAACAGATGTTAGCTACATTTGTGGTGAGCATAGCATAACATACAGAAAAACTGAATCACTATGCTGTACACCTAAAACGAATGTAATATTGTGTCTCAACTATACTCAAAAACAAACAACAACAAAAAGTACCAGTAGGTAGTGGGCACAGTTTGTTTCTTTTTACTCTCATAGGGTTTCTTATAAGCAACCCAAAGCAATAAAAAATATAAGAAGTTTGCAGAACCCTAAGAGGTAAAATCACTGGCTTTATTAACTATCACATCAAGGAAGAGTTTCAGTTGATCTGACTTGTGTCACCTATCCATAAATGGATAAGTGGTCCAATCAGTGTGAGCAGAAAAATGATGGTACCAAGACTGGATTAGCTTATGTCACATACCCAACACTGTAGGTAGCAACCAGAAAAGGATATAAAGGGGAATGAGCAAAAGATCCATGGGACCTTTCAAATTCTTCTATTTCCTTTTTTGAATTTTTCTTTTATAGAGGTCAGTTACCTATCCAACTTCCCTAACTTCAGTTTCCTCAAACGGTAGAATTTTATCTGTGTGTCTCTATAAATTTGAGCTTCAGGAAAAACACTGAATGCTTTAATGGCCACACATCAGTGTTGAAACAACTCCTGGTACTGTGGAACTCACTCAGGACAAGTGGCCCAGTTCATGTCATCTCGCTGTACCTCCTGCAGCATTATTGTCAATTGGACCTGCACTTCAGCAAGTTTCTGTCAGTCCAACCTTCCCAGAAAATTCCATTGTTCATAGCAGTGGACAGGTACAGGATAAATCATATTCTTCAGCTCCGTCAAGGATGTTAAATGCTGCAGAAGGCCCATGAGCAGAGGCATTGTAATGGGGTTGAAGGCAAAGCTAAGGACATGGAAGTGGGTACAGTCCTCAGGACTGGGAGGACAGCAGAGAGAGTAGAATCAGTTATCAGGCAGTTATTTATCTCCAGATACTGTGGAGTGCCTGAGACCTTCTCTAGGAGAGTCTGGAAGGGCTCATAAACTTCTGAGAATATCTGGTTTTACTGAGATTCAACAGCTTTAGGTAGGCGGACTGAGAACTCTGGGACAGGACAGAGATATCTCTGTTAGACAGGCCACAGAAAGATAGAATATATCCAACTGAGGTGAAAGGATTCTGTAGAGGGAAAAAAGAAAGCTTAATTCAGAAAAATGAGGATTGGATCAGGGCAGCAAGCCCTGAATTATAGGTACCTAAGGCTCTAGAATAAACCAATTTGTACATATTTTGCAACAGTGGTTAACAATGTGGGCTTTATAAATCAGACTTAGTAGATTTGTGACCCTGAAAAAGGGTTATTTTTCCACTGTGAGATACAAGTTTTTATTCTTGAAAATGTGCACAAAGGTAATTATTATACATGGTTGCAAAAAAAAAAAAAAGATTAAGTGAAAAATGTTGTATGCACTTAGTATATACAACACAAATAATAATGGATCCTATTCACTTATTTGGTGAAGATAGGTCTGGTAAAACACCCAACTGAGATTTCCTTTTGACTAGTTCCTAAATAACAAGTTCTCCATTCAGGGTCTAAACCTTTGGGGAAATACAGGAGCAAAATGATCTGGCACTGTTAACTATTGTGGCCAGTCCATGGGGATGGGCATCAGTGATTCCTCTGAATGCCGCCCCATCCCCTTCCTCCCGAGGAAGCTGTAACTCCAATAGAAGGACTGAGTCTTTTTCACCAATATATTTGCAAACTTATACTGTCTGCACATAGTCAACTCAATGAATGATTGAGTGAAGTAGCACAGCTTTCTTTTCAAATATTGTCTGTCTCTTCACAATGAGATACCTCTCACTAGCCTGGCCAGTTTCAAACTCCTGTCAGTGCCCATGCTGATGTGGAAGGAGAAATAGGTTAGAGGAGCCTGGGTATCTGAGTATGGTCTCTTCTGTCTTAACATTGGAGTGTTCAGGGAACCCAGGTTCTTCCCCACTCCTTCACCTGAGCAGTTTGTGCAGTTGATCTGTGATGCAGAAAAAAGACAAGTTGAGCTCCTGGAGGATGTTTAGTTGCCCAAGCTGGATAAGAAAATTTCTGAAGTTTGAGAGAGGGCAAGATGGCGGAGAAGTAAGGAGCTCCGTACTTGCACTCGCGCCCATATATCACACAGAAAAGATCTGAAGCCATTGGAAACTTTCCAAAACCTGAGAGATTGGGAGAAAAAGGATGCAGAATCCACTGAGAGAGCCTTCTAATGTGAGTGAGAACCAGGGAAGATAAAATCGGGCCGGAATCGGAGACTCCGGGGTGGAAGGCGATCCCCCTCTACCCTCTATGGGGAGTGAGAGGCGAAAAGGAGAGAGTCCGAAACAGAAAAACCCCCGCTCGGTGCATAGAAAGACCATACTTGCCAAATACCTGCACACTAGGTCCCCTCGCGCCAACTGGTCCCGGGGGGAGCTGAGCACACAAACTGCTTCTTTGTGCGGGCTCCTGGAGGCTGGACTTCAGAGTGGTGGCGCGCCTGCCGCCATTGTAGCTCCTGGGCGGCTGGGGCCCATGAAAGAGCCGCGCGGACACCGGGCGTCCGCGCTCCTGGCTGGCTGGAACTCGAGAGGGAAGACAAAGAACTAAAAACTGGGTAATTAGCCTGTGAGTTCGTGTTTCGGGTGACGAGCCATAGAGGGACCCGGTTTTCCTCACTCCAGCGGGCTCGGGCTCAGAGCACCCGGCAGGCAAGCCCCCGCCCATGCTTGTCAGCCTGACGCAGAGAAGGAGGCAGCGATTCTGACTCCACCCCCAGAGCTCTGCAGGGGGCCTGGAATTGCCCGAGGGGGTTGCCTGGGAAGCTGTGTCTAAGGAAATTTCAGCGGGGCGC